>NW_028301116.1:4122500-4255000 GCF_049000335.1 Polistes dominula | reverse complement strand
CACAGTACGATGTATCCTTGTACTATCTAATTGTAAAATTTATGATTGTAATTAATTTGGAATTCTAAAATTATTTGTGTCCTATTATTTGCAAAAGGTACTTTCGTAGGATTACAAAATATATTTGAAAATTTTCAACACTATTCCTAAAATTCAAATTATATTATATCCTATAATTTGCGTAGGTACTTTTGTGAAATTAAAGATTTCATTTAGAAGATTCTAATATTAAATTACATATACTATAATTTTCCAAGGTACTTTCGTAGTACAATTGAAGATTTCATTTGGAATTCTAACACTAAATTATATATTCTATAATTAATAAAGATGTACGAGGGTAGAGATTGAAAAGTTTTTTAGATTATTTTGAAAAATAAAAATTAAGTATGACCGAAAAATATAAAATTGTTTCTATTATCAGACTCAAAGCTATTCATCCCACCCACATACATAATGCATTGATGATAAAATCTGGTAGGGTTGTTTAGAACATTATCAAATCTTTCTCTATTGGATAATAATCAACGATGTACTCAGTACTGAAACATTAAAACATTTCTATCCAGATTTTGGAAAAAAAAAAAAAATAGATATTATGTTACGTGTTCATCTACCGAATATAATTGTACAGATATTTGTCTTCTTCTTCTTCTTCCGGTAATCATTCTTTCCAAGATACCGTAATGTCACACAACTCGCGTCCCTCAGGAATGTCGATTTTGTTGGTACTGTTCACTAATTTTTTCTTACTTTGATAATTTTTATCATCGAAACATATGACTTGATCATTGCCACTAAAATCACTTTTAACTTGTTTGGCTGATAAGTTTTTTCTTTCCAAACGAAATACGCGACATGGGAATATGACGATTAGGATTGACATGATCGATCCAATAACCAAACCAGCCAATACGTCCCACCAGTGGTGCCTGTTGTCTGCAATTCTACTCAATGAACATAGCACTGTCCACATTGATACCAAAAACTGCAACCATGGTTTCATCAACAACGTTTTATCCGTCATACGTTGTTGCAAATAACACTGAAAAAATATTATTAATTGTTTATTTTTAATATATAAATATTTGTAAATTTATTTATAATTATTGATAATTCACTTACTACGATAAAAATGGAAGTGTACACGGAAAGGGACGAGTGAGACGATGGAAATGATTTACTCGAATCTGCTATGAACCAATTGGAATCTTCCATATTTGTACAAGTGTATGTCTCGATGTATCTGAAAATTTAATTTATAATTAAGAACAATATTTTATTAATATTTTAGTTTTTTTTTGCAATGAAAATAAATCAAAATCGATCAATAAAATAAACCTACGGTCGATACGAGGATAAAAATCTATTTCATTTCGTGCTGTCGATAATTATAATTACATAACATTTAATATATTAATTTATTAAATTTAAGAATGATAATTAAAATGTATTACAACATTTAAAGTTACTAATTTATTCGAATCAGACGAAAAGTTAACACACTTTGACAATCGGTTCCTACATTATCGACCATAATTACATTTTTTAATATAATTTAATTATTTTATTAAAATTCGTATGAAAAATATGTTAAATGTGAATTAAGTTAAACTAAAATCTGTTAAGTTTAACTAAAATGTGTTAAAAATTGTATATTTTCTAATTTTTATTCTATCATATTAATTTCAGAAATATAAAGCAAATAAAATTAAGAATAATGAACATTTTTAAATGAAATTGAATTCAATTTGAGATTATTGAAGATTAATAAGTTTCTACATAACTTTGATAATATAATTGGATATATATATACGTACTCGTTCGTACAATTTCGAGCTTCGAGAGGTTGGCACGTATGAAAAAAATGTGGCCTCGGTTCACCAATAACTATTTTCATAACGTTACATCCAACAGCCAAAGTGATAATTCCTATCGTGTAATGGCTATACCAAAACCACACTTGTTTTAATCTTGAGTTATTACTATTTGTTTCTGTATCGTAACTATTAGTTGTGTGACTGGCGCATTCAATGACCCACATCTAAAAAAAAAGACAAATATTTATTACATAATCAATAAAACAAAAAGATAAATTCGATAAGGAGACAATTACTTTAACACTAGATATACCAGATCAGTCATTTTGACTGGTCAGGCCATTTAAATTCAAAATTTCTACTTCGCGTAACATTTGAGTTCTGTAAATAATTAAGTGTTTTGTTATTTAAAAATGTCTATAAATCCATTTATCTATTAAAATTATTATTGTTAAAGATTTTTTGTTATTTTTTAAGAGTAAATAAAGACTGGAAGCATCAAAGAGCATTTTTTTTTCTATACACCAGTCATTTTGACTAGTGCTGTAGAAATAGGTATACTGAAAATGGTGGTATATCTGGTGTTAAAATTAATATAAAAATATAAAAATATGAGAAAAGGAAAATGTTTTTCAAAAATATACATATATCTCCGATAACAAATTATAAAAATTCCAATAACTTACCACGAGACCTGGCATAACAGCGGTTACTGTTAATAAAACTGCTACGGAAACGGTATCTCCGGTAAATTTGAAGGAAAGTTTTGGATCATTGCAGAAAAAACCTATTTTATTGCGTGGAATATTGCCAAATTCCAATAATCCCATAAGCACGATCACTGAAAAAAAGACAAAAAGAAAAAAAGATCAAAATCAATTACAAATAAAATAAGATAACTATTTAATAATGTTTTTTAATCGAAATGATTGATCAATATCAGTTCTTACGTAAATATTATATTTTTTATTTTTGTTCTACATTCTTTGCAAAGTCACGACACTTATTACAAATTCATACTGAAAGTAAAGGAAAAAAAACTAAAAAAGTTCCCCGATAGTTGCAATGTTTGAAGTTTTACATCACCATGATAAATACGATTCATTACTCATCTTGTGTGAAATTTTTTTTTTTAGAGGAAAGTCAGGGTAAACAAAAAAAAATTAACCTTTGATAATCGATTTATCATGATTTTATCGATATACCATACACGACAAAATTATTTACAATAAAAAGATTATTATTGTTTAATTTAACAATTTAATTAAACATTTTTCTAAATAACGTTAGTTCTTTTTAAACCAAACAAAAAATTTGCGGAATTTAACGAACGAATGTTATTTACATTTTATGACAATTATTAAACAATTATAGAACGAATTAATTTTATTAATAATAAATAAAAGTCTATTCTTATTTCGAATATGATAACGTGTTTTTTTAATGATATGGTTCGATTTTTAATTGCTTATTATTATATCATTTTAACAAGACTTAATTTTCTATTTAATTATATTTTCATTTAATTAAAAAAAAAATTACATAAATTATTTCTAATATAAAAATAAAATACCTTCATAAACATTTTAATTATACATTTTTAATTACAATTGATTTAGAAGTATAATCTTTCTTCGATAACAAATTAAGAAAAATGTATCGTGAATGATATTTGAATAAATTAATAAATGTATTCGCGTATGCATACGCGCATATATATATATTAAAAAAAAAAATTCAAACGTTAAAATAGAAAATAAAAAAGAAAAAAATTCTATTTTTTTTTAATTTACGGAAATAATATCAATGAAAAAAATACGTACAAAAAAAACAAAACAAAAAAAACAAAAATATTGGCATGCGATACAAAAAACAAACATTCCCTTAAATATAGATGATGATGATGAAAACGTGTTGTTCGATAAATATTTCTTATTCAAACTATTTTAATAACATCTCAAACTGTAAAACAAAATAAAGGAAATATCATAAAAAAATAAATAAATAAAAAAAAAAGCCAACCAAATATAACCGAGAAATATAATTTCTTATGAATGATAATAATTGCAACTTACGGAAGCTGTATTGATTACGTCGTTGTAATGACAACGCTATTATTTTCCTCCAATTGTTGCATACGATACTATTGTTCATTCGTTTTTTCTCGTACATGTCTAATTTATTTTCTGAATACATTTTATGTGAACAAAAATAATACATTCGTTATGTACTTTAAAAATTAATGAATTTAGAAGGACAACTGACACAAATAAAAAGATAAAAAAACATATAAAAATAAACGTAAAAAAGAATTAAAAGTTAGATAATGAAATGAGAAGTAACACTTATCACTATTAGGTTATTATCACTCTTACGAATGAAGAGACTTTTTAAAATATCCTAACCTAAAAATATAGTAAATCTTCAACGCTTGCACGTGATGACTGAACCCTCAGTTGCTCTTAGCAATGATGCAGAAATAGCAAGAGTGGGGGAAGTAAGGAAGAGTGGGGAGAAAGGAGAACCACGTGACTTCACAATATAATAGTAAAGCTAACCACGCTAATCGTGTACTATTTTTTAAATGTTATCTAACTTAGTCAAATCCACTCAAAAAAAAGATAAAAAATAAATAATTTAGAACGTGATTAAAATGTATAATTATACAGGAATTAATTTTTCTTAAATTTAAATGAAGTCATTTTATAACATAATAATGTCAATTAAATTAGCATGTCAAATATTCGAGGTCAACGTGGTACAACGTCGCATCTCTTGAATTTTTTCAAATTTTTAACGTTACCGTTATACTAATAGATTATACAAGATGATAATTAAAATTTACGCAAATTTAAAAGCCACTATTATTTGATAAAAAATATGTTTTATTTATCAGAAGAAAAACAAAAATTACTTTATGAACGATATAATATTTGTTTGTAATTTTGTTATAAGTGCACCTGGGTATTCAAGAGCTTATCCACCAGGGATATATAGTGGTAAGACTTAAAAGGATTTATTCAGGTAATAAACTATGCCTTGAATCTATTCTAATGTGAATCACCCAGCAAAGCTTATGACTCACAATGAATGGAGGAGGAGGAGGAGACAATAGGCTTGACTTGTGACTGCACGATGATTTTATCTACGATCAATCGTATTAACAAATAAATATATTTGATTTATTGGTATGTGCACGAGTGATAAATAATTAATATTGACATAAGTGATTTCTATTAACAATATTTATGAACATAAACAATATAGACGTAGTACTATTAAAAAATAGAAATAATTTTCGGTTGATTTAATTGTATGATCTAATGAAGAAAGGTACGTTTGATTAAAAAAAAAAAAAAGAATAAAAAACAACATGGACGTATCATTTCCATTTCATACGGTTCGTTGATTCAATGATACATTATACGTGTGCGCCTATGGGCGTATATATTTTATATATGATGTATATGAGAGAAAGAAAGATGAGCGTAAATTTAATAGTGCGAGCTTATTGCCTGGAAAATTCTAGACGAAGAACCATCTGTTGTGTATTGAATTACAGAGTTCGTAGTCCTCTTTGCCAATTTTTGTTGTCTATTTTATTGTCATTTTACTATCCTTATAAGCGCGAGAAAGTCTAACTGTTAAAATATTCGTCCATTCGTACATGTACGAGTGCACACGCACACACAAAGTGTATGCGTTAATGTATATATAGCATATATTTATACATATATTATATAATATGTATTAAATTTAGTGCATGTGATTAGAACAAATTTGAGTCGTTGCATTGTGAGTGCAATTTCTAATCGTAAAAATTAATAAAAGTGAGTGTGCCAAATATGAGATAAATGTAATTGGGGTTGAAATTAAGGTGGAAATAAATCTATTTATTAATTTAAAAAAAAAAACAAAATGTATGCTAACCTATTAATGCTATCAGCACGTCGATCAGGATTACCCAACGAATCGTGTTCTTGCAAACACTCATGATCTTGGGTATCGTTTGGTTTTCCACCACGTTACCCGCCTTATCAATTGCTGTTTCTTCTTCCAACGAGATTGTACTGCACCGTGTCAGCTGTTCAGTCGATCTCTGTTCAAATAAAATTTATTTTATATTAATTATTAATAATTAATTTTTTAATAATAAATTAAATTACAAAATTTATCATTAATATTAAATTAATAGTAAATTAAAAATATTACTTTTGCAAATACATATTTATATTATTATTATTATATATTTTAATATTTTAAATATATAATTATATTTTTATCATTTAGGTAATAGTAACCCTATTGGAAAATAAAATAATAATAAATATATATAATAATATTTATATTAATTATAATAATATATATATTTTTAATCCGAAATATATAACTTGTTAATTATTTATTAAATCTTTTATATTTCTTTTTTATTTGGAAATTTTATAAAAGCCTATAGAATGAAATAAGAAAATATTTAGGTATAGTTTATTATTTTTTATTATCTTTGAGTAATTAATGGTAAATACCTAAATTTATCCTATCACATACCAATCTTCTCATTTTGTGTTCTATTTTATTTTATCTTATCGTATTTTTGAATAAACCAAAAAATTAAGATCTGCATATATTTAATACGTGAAAGAACATTGACACGTGAGAAAAAAACGTGCGGTCATTTTTCTCTCTCTTGCAACTCGAAACTGTATTAAGGTTAAATCAACTTTCTACCGCAAACCGCGACTAGTAATGCGATCGGTCAATTTGTCCAAAGAATTGCACATTTTTTTTCTTTTCTTTCCTCATTTTTTCTTTCACTTTCCAAAGTTATACACAATCGGTGATAAATATTTCTTTTTTGATTAAAACACAGCGTACCAAGTATTTGAGATTAACGAAAGTTATGCTAACTTTTCACAATTATTTAGATATTAGTCACAAAATAATATTTATAATAATAAAAATCAAAAATTTTCTTATATTTAAACGAATGCACATTAAAACAAAAATTAAAAGAAATAAAAAAAGAAACAAAACCTAGAACCTAACCTTTAGAATCTAACTTTTACAAATTATTGAAATAAATTTTTTACAAATAATATGCACGTACATAAATAATTAAATGCAATGAATTAATAAAAATAATAATAAAATTGACAATTAAAATAAATTGTTAAAAAATAAAACCTAAAACCCCTAAAACCTCTAAACTTTAGAACCTAACTTTTACAAATGATTCAAACAAATTTTTTGTACAAATAATATGCACGTACATAAATAATTAAATGCAATGAATTAATAATAATAATAATAATAATAATAATAATAATAATAATAATAATAATAAAACTAACAATTATTAAAAAAGATTGCAATGAGAATGCAGAATTTAGAAAAAAAAATTCTCCATGCCATACTTGATCTTGAAAGCATTCTAGCTCTGCTGATTCAGTAAGACAATAATAATAATAATAATAACAATAACAATAATAATAATAAGATAGTGTCTGCTTACGGGTGAAAGAGCAAGCCCTAATTATGAGTGAAACGTTCGCCGAGCTCGAGATTGTACTGAATGAATCGTACGTTGAAGTATGGTGTGTGTTAACAGTGTAGCTAATACGTTCTCGTAGGTTCATTGAAGAAGTTAGGAGAAAACTCAGAATGAGAGACAGACGGACAAACAGAGAGAGAGAGAGAGAGAGAGAGAGAGAAGACGATCTTCACAGACACGATCGTAAATACGATCTTCACGCGTTAACAACCACCATTATCGTCAAAGCTATCAGCACCATCATAACCATCGTCATCATCATACAGATGATGCTGATGATCATCGTCATCGTGTTCCTAGTCATGATGACGACAATAAAAAGACTTCTTTTTTTAATAGGATTCGTTTCTAGTAAGTGTGAGTATTTGAATTTTAATTCTTCGTATTATTGGAAAACCTTTTAAGGGTCTGAAAACATGTTGACTTGGTCATATGTGGAATTATTGTTTGATGACTCGACTGAATTATGGATTCAGTATTCGAAGTTTGTTATTTTTGTTTGTATCCTTGTTTGATCAACACGTTTTATCGATTATAATAGGAATAATAGTGTTTCCGTTTAATTAGGTTAGTTTTGTTTTTTGTATACGTTGTAATCTTGGTCATAATTATGATGATTTTATTGTAAATGTTTCTCTCGATCATTTATTTTATAAAATACTGTGTCTAGTATTAATATAATATATATATATATTGAAATATATTAATCTTTTATGAACTATGATAATTACAATTATTAATAGAATTAATAGTAATCTATACTAATGCATAGCTAACATGCAATTACATAATTCATGTACAAATTTCTATTCCTGATTGTAATAATAATAATTTATTTATTTATAATTTATTAATAATTTATTAATTATAATATTTATAAAATTATAAATTTATTAATAAAATAATTAATAATAATTAAATATTTAAATACTTCAACTACATTGTCCTAAAAATTTGAAAATAGTGTCATAACCCTTAATGTAATTATTAATATTATAATAGTTAATGGTTATTGTTAAATGCACAATTATTATTATTATAAAAAAAAGTATAAAATAATATAAATAAAAACGAGACAGGAAGGAAGAAGAATGTAAATGTGTATGTAAAAAAAAAGTACTTAAGTACTTAAAGAATACACGGTCCTAAAAATTGAAATATGTCGGTGCAACCCCCTTAAGATCGGAAGCAACGAAGCGTGAATTATACCAGGGAAGTTGACGCATCCTCGAAAAACGAAATGAAACGGATGGACTTGTAGCATAAGTGCTTCAAGAGAAAGAAAGAAAGAAAGAAAGAAAGAGAGAGAGAGAGCAATTATTCGCAGTTCCTCAAAGGCGCCGACATAAAGGGCTCTACTTTCTCGCCATTCTCCTAACATCTGGATGAACCTTCAACAACAATTTTCTTTTCCTCTTTTCTCTTATTTGATTTTTTTGTTAAATCTTCGTTTATCTAATGCAACCCCTACCCACGCAAACTTTGGCACCCCCTTTCAAACATTTCGGGATAAAGTGAGATAAAAACGTTTCCCATCTTTTCAGTGTTTGTACACCGAGTGGGGTTAGTAACAGGAGGAGAAGGGGATGTTTTTAATCACATTTTGAAAAATTAAATATATATTATATTAATTAATAATATATTTATATATATAATTAAAATTATATTATATATTAATAATATAATATTTATAATTAAAAACAATATAGGCATACATCAAACGTCGCTGTATTTCAATAAGAAGTTAAATAAAGAAAATTAATTTGTTTTTTTTCTTTTGTGTTTATTATTATTATTATTATTATTATTAATATTAATATTATTATTATTATTATTATTATTATTATTATTATTATAGATATCTTTGTTTTGTATTTAAAAAGAAATTGTTAATTAAAATTTAATCTCGATTATGAAAAGAAAAGAGAAAAAATATAAAAAGATTGCTTCCACACACCTTTTTTTCTTTTGCATTTAGGAAGGGACTATAATTACTTTCGTTGTCGCGTCACATTCGAAACTCACCCCTCAATCCCTTTTCTTTCTTTTTTTTTTTCTTGTTTTGTTCATCGTCACGAAATTTCTCTCGATATTATTTTTCTGACGGGGTTCGTAGAAGCAACGACGAGCAAACACTTTGCTAACGTTGACGAATGTGTCCTTCTCCTCCTCCTCCTTCCCCTTTCTACACCTCCTCATACTCAACCCTTTACAATCGTTTCAGTGTAATCGTGATATAAAAAAAAAAAGAAATAAAGAAAGATAGGGGGGAAGAGAGAGAGGGAGAAAGAAACAAAAGACAACAGGCGGATGCTGTCGTTTCACGTGTCTCCGAGTTAGCACTGACAGGCTGAAAGCTTACGCTTGCTTTATTATAATTTGTCATCGTTGACAAAATCTTACAACGATTATTAACCATTTGAACTTTTGTTTCAGTCAATAGGTGATGATTAAACATATATAGATATAGATAGATTTCTTATTGATCTAAAAAAAAAAAAAAAAGTTGACCAAAATAATTAAAATACAGTAATATAATTTTGACAAATCAAACTCCTTCTAAATAAATAAATTAATAAATAAATAAATATATAGATAAATAAATAAATAAATAAATAAATAAATAAATATATAGATAAATAATAATAAAATAAAAATTAGATGTGACATGTTAGTTAAATAAAAAATCGTATATATGTGTGTATGCTAATTAAACTGTTGTATTATAATTTGTGTAAAAATCACTCACCCAAAAAAACTTTCTTTGATATCAATCTTCCGTACAAAATGAAAAAGAATAAAAAATACAAACAAAATAAAAGAAAAAAGTATTTTATAACTCAAAAAAGTAATTATATAATAAATAATTAAATTAAAAAGACCTGCTGATATTCTATTTTAACGAGAATAATATGTAGTCTGTAATAATACTAATAATAATAATAATAATAATAATAATAATGGTTGTAAAGCACAGTGATGTTTCCGCGTTGACGTTCGAGAAGCAACTGCAACTTTTAATAGTGGTTTTCCAACCACCAACTAAGCAAGCCATGCAAATCGAACTCGAATAAAGCCGAGTCGAGAGAAAGATATGAAGTTGATACGTTCGTGATTATTTATAATTCTATTTTATTATTATTATTATTATTATTATTTGTTCTAAATAATCGTTAGGCAAATCAAACGACAATATTTAATTAAAATGAAACGATCAATTAAATAAAATTACTTTTACACCGCGCATTTTATTTTCAATATAAAATAATCAAATAAAAATCTGTTCGCGATCATAGATTATTATTATTATTGTTTGTTACGTTGTAAATTATATGTTTTCGTTTGATTTAAAAAACGACGAAGTAAACGAGTATTATGTGTATTTTTTTAGAAATCTTTTTTTATAAGAAAAATCCAAATTTTATCAAATTTTATGTATCATACATTTCAGTTTTCTTCTTTTTGTTTTTTTTTTTTGACGCTTGTAATTTTATTTTACCCTAAAAAAAAATACCAAATTTTATATATTAGGATATATCGTGTAGTATTTCAATATTTTTCTAATCTCGTATTTTGTTTTCCTTGAAGCTCGTAATTTCATTTCATCGTGAAAACCAAAATTTGATGTATCGTGCATTTTACATTTCTCTTTCACTTCTATCTGTCTTTCTTTATGTTTATTTTTTCTTTTTCAATTATAAATTTCATTTGCTTGTGTAAAATATAAAAAATTTGATGCACGTTTTCCTTCCTTTGTTTCTTTTTATTTCTTTTTGTACTTAATTAAAATAAAATTCAAAAGAGAGGGTATAACTTGGAATGCAAGATGTATCGTGGCACAAACGAGATACGTGTTAGGAACGTATGACAGTAGTTAAGGGTTAATAACGTTTGTCTATGAAACGCGATAACATCCGCATTTTCAGAGGGGACATATTTCTCTCTCTCTCTCTCTCTCTCTCTCTCTCTCTCTTTCACTCGAATGAAGAAAGAAAGAAAGAGAGAGAGAGAGAGAGAATGCGCTTGCGCGCACGCGAACAACCAACCGTGCACTTTTAGCTTAACTCGGCTGTCATTATGAAATAATTAAAAGGGAAAAGCTTATAATCTAACCTATGCTTAAAAAGAGGGTTCGTACGGCAATGAGGAACTTCGTTCCACTGCTCTCATTTGAAACTCTCGTCTTGTTTCGATCGCGTTAACGATTACTACCTTGAATATAATAATCACGACGAACAAATTATAATCATAGACATTGATAGAAATCCATTTTTTTTTTTCATTTCATTTTATTTCATTTCTTTTCATTTCATTTCATTTCATTTCATTTCATTTCATTTCATTTCTTTTCATTTCATTTCATTTTTTTTCAATTAAGCAAATACAAAATACAAAAGTATACTATTCCAATTATTTCTTTACATGACAAGTCTCAAAATAAATCAATTGTTTTGTGTTTCTTATTATATTAATCTTTTTTTGATATCTTATTAAATAATAAGATTAATTTTGTTGTCTCATTAAAACTGATACTTTATTATACTATGATAGATATTTAGATAATGAGATTACTTTTGTATATTATTGTTTTTTATTATTATCATCATATGATCAAAATTAAAGAAACAACACACGAATTATTTTATTATACTCGTCGTAATGTGTGTTGTCATAATTCACAAAATTGGTAGGATCCTTTTAATTGTTTTATTTTTTAATAATTTTTCTGTATAAATTTTGTTAACAAAATTTATATTGTCGACTGATGATATATATATATATATATATATATGTGGGTGTATTTGATATAAAGAAAGAAAGAAACAATATACGTTGGAATAAGTCCACAGCATAATTTTGAACGGATTAAACGGAATATTGGAGAGCTTCACTCCCCTATACCTTAACGTGTGGGTGAGTGTTCGTGTGAGTGTGTATACTATATACACAAATGAGTAGGTGTACTCTGGGCCTGATACTTGGTTACATGGGGGTTCTCGAAACATGCTCAAAAGATCCAGGAATAGCTAACTGGCTGGCCCTGCATCGAGGACATCTTACTTTCTGTTTGATAAATCTTCAAATATGCTTTTCAAGACACGTACAAATATAAAAATGAATATAATGAGTGAATAACAAAAAAAAATAATAATAATAATAAAGTAATAAAAAGAAATAAAAATGAATCGAATTTTTGTTGTAATATTTCTTTTTTTTTTTAAACATAAACGCGTAACTTTAACGTATCAAATAATTTCTATAAATATTTTTATACAAAAATAAAAGAAATAAATTTAAAACGAATAAAAAAAAATAAGATAATAATAACAATAAAAATTATTCATATTCAATGTAAATTACTTTTACAACAAAATTATTGTTGTAATTTATTTTTAAACACGAACGTACCTTTTTTTTATTCAAACAATTTCTACACTTCTTCGTGAAATATAAAAAAAAAATAATAAAGGTATTTCACGATGAGTATGTATATGTGTGTTTGTGTATGTTTGAAATGATAAAATATATATCATATCTAAGATAACGTGCTTATCGAAAATATAATTTTAAGTTAATATCTGAAATACAATAAGAATAGGATTAATATATAAAAAAATATTCATGTATCTTAAATTAGATTTGTTTTATCTTTTGATCTTTTAACTATTTTTACATGTAAAAAAAAAAAATACTATAAGTGAGTATGTATCATAAGAATGAATCAGATAATTGATTCTTTTCTTAAGAAAAATTCATTTCATTCTTATGATAATTTTATTTTGAAGAATCTAATTCATTGCATTTAAATTACCTTACATTAGATAATCAAATAATTACAAACAGAAAAAGATATTCAAACGCGTATAAATAAATGTTTTATTCATTCGATATATATTTTTATTAAATATATAATAAAATAAATATGAATCACCGAGTATACTGTAAACATTTTGTTTACTAAAATTATTATTAATTACTTTAATTAAAATACTTGAGAGTATTGCACAAATACAAAAGATATTAATCTAATAAATATATAAATAAATAAAAAATAAATATTATTTCTTAATTTATAAATGAAAAATACCTGAATAGAGGACGTGCATGTAGATAGTAGTTTCAATTAAAAAAAAAAATAGTTATCCATGAAAGTCTTTATGGGATATAATTCACAGAGATATATCGTAAATCCATTAACGACCATGGATTCCCTTGTGCGAATTCGAGAAGACATAGAGAGATATCGTCCTGGTAAGATAAACAGAGATCCTTTTTCTTTTAACACTTCTTTGTCTGACGTTCACTATCATTTCACGAAATACGCGTGATAAACAAAAAACAAATAAACAAATGATTTCAATCAAAATCAATCAAATCGTTTGTAATTACAAAATAATATAATTGTGATTTAATGTTAAACAAAAAAAAAAAAAGATAAATATTAGAAAAATAATGTAAGAATTGAAGTATATATATATAAACTAACAACATATAAATAAAAATATATAGAACAATGGGATTGTAAGGTCCGGTGTTGTGTTCAGTCTAACGAAATCGAGCGCTGAACTTCAACTAGCGTATCTCTCATCTTGAATCAACGACTTCCTCGCAAAGCTCAAATTAAATGCTCCTACCCACCCTCACGTCTTCCCACTCTTACAACGAAGAGGGAGGGATTCCACGCGACACCACCAACTCCTGGACTGACTGACATGAGTGAGTGAGTAACTGATGTGAGTGAGTGAGTGAATAAGTGAATAACTGACTGATGTGAGTGAGTTACTGACTATGAGTGAGTAAGTGAGTAAGTGAGTGAGTGAGTTAGCAAGCATGCTAGTGCGCGTGTTCCAACTAAACTACTGGGGTAAACGAAACCTTCTTCTCCTTGCAGCTGGTTAATCCTACGCAAACTACTACTATTCCTTTCGTCCTATTCTTTTTCTTTTTCTTTCTTTCTTTCTTTTTTTCTTCATCCTTTAAAGGAAACTATACTTGTAAAAGGAAACGAATTCGTATACGAGTTATTCGTGCCAAATAAAAGCATATGGCGTTAGATTTTATTTTATTATAAGATTGTTTTTGTGTGTGTGCGTGTGTGGATATGTGTATAGTGTACATTTGACGAAAGAGAATCTATGATGATTTTATTTATTTTGAATAATATGATTAAATATATATTACTATGTATATATATATTAAATATATATTATTATAATTTATTTAACATCTATATTAATAATATATATTTATAATATATATTAAAAAATATTTTACATAAATATTAAATCTAAAATAAATATTTATCTGTAATATAATATTTTTAGTGGATATTATTTTGTAAAATGTTCATATTGCAAAAAAAAACAATATAAATTCTTAATTAATTATTATATCTAATTAAATAATAAATTCTTTTTGTATAATATTTTTTTCTTTTGAAGTATAAAATAAATATTCATCCATTTAGTATAATATTTATAATAGCTATAATTTCGTAAAATGTATATGTAAAATAATAAAATGTATATATTTTTTATTTTTTAAATTATCTACAAGATATTTCATTTTATACTTTTTTCTTCTTTTAAAATAAATATTTGTTATTAATATAATATCTATAATACTTATAATTGTGTTAAATGTAATTAATTGTAAAAAATATCTCTAGTAACTTATTGTTCACTCAATCTTTCACAGATTTGATGATAATTGTGTATTCAATTATTTTTGTTCCTGTAAAATTATAAAAAACCACTATCCTTTTTCCAGATGATTTACAAAGAATATTATTAAAAAATTTAATTTAGTACTATATACTGTTTAATTAAATACAATATATATTTCTCTTCAATCCGAATTAAGAAAATTTTATTCTTCAATATTTAATTCACAAAAAAAAACACATTTTCTAGAGTTACGAAATTTTATTCTAAAATAAATCGAAATATTTCAAAATCCCGTTTCTTTCTTCGCAATTTCTATTTTTTTTATTTATTTTTTTTTTTCATATGTATCGTCGTTCATTCAATCGAAAACAAGTTAAATCACGTGAAAGTTAAAACAATCATTAAGAAATAAAAAAGAAACTTCGAGACGCAAACTTGACGACCTTGGTAGAAATCATCTCTCTCTCTCTCTCTCTCTCTGTTCTTTTTGTTTCTTACTATGTTCGAACGAAACTCGTATAGGATCATAATCATCGAACGTTACTAATTTTCTTTTGAAAATCAATATATCCTTAAATTCCTATTATAGTTAATTTTCACTTCAATGTAATTACGTTATTCTGATAAAAGCTACGCGTATTACTCATTGCACTAACTGTCGTGATAGAAAACAATCACATGTTATTAACTTTTTAATTTATTTATTTTTTCTTTTAAAGTATTTATCAATCGATACGATATTTCTATATTTTATCACATATTATAATAATTAAAGTATTCATTGTAATAATTTTTGCTAATTTTTCATTGCATTTGCGAATATTTAATAAAATGATTTTTTTCTTCCACCATTTTGTAAATATTAAATAGAAATTAATTAAATTCTTGTTTAATACGAATATTTCATTATCTTTTATCTTATCATAAATTATCGTTTATTTATCATTGATTTTTGTTTAATAAGAAATTAAAAATGTTTACAAAATATTTATACCGATGTATTTTATTTTATTTTAATCTTTACGCGTAAAATCGTTTTCTACGCGCAATTTGACGATTGAAACAATGAAAAACAAAAAAAATTATCCATCGTTTTTTTTTTTTTATTACAAAATCCCGAGGAAAAATTTTCAAAAATGTATTTATTTATAATACGAATAAACATAAATTAATTATAGATGAATATTTATGAAACAAATTTGTACGAGGAGCGGTTTATAAAATGGCATCAATGACTAACATAAGTAAAATAAAAAAAAACAATAAGAAAAATGCATCCTTAGATAAATAGAACTACGAAGAATACGAATTGAAAATTATTTATCATAAAAATACTATTAATGCGTGAAAAATATATAAATTAAAAAAAAATAGAAAAAGAAAAGACAATTGTAAATGGCGGATCGTATTACGCGCGAAAAATAAAATCGTGTATTAACGATTTCAAATATTCATTAAGGTGTTTTCTTAGCAAACAAGAATGTTATTTGAAATGAATATTTGTTTCTTTCACTCTCACATAAGAAAATTATACGATAGGAAAACGTGAAATTGCATTTAATGTTGTCATTTCTATTCCGTTTGTCTATCATTCTCTAGGTTTTCCCTCATTTTTATCTTCCATCTCCTTTTTCCTCTTTCTTTCTCTCTCTCTCTCTCTCTCTCTCTCTCTCTCTCTCTCTCTCTCTCTCTCTCTCTCTCTCTCCTGTTGTACATTGCAAATACTCAAAGGAAAAAATAAAATACAAGTACCACGTTCAAAGGAAAAAAAAACCATTGATAGTATCCTTAACATATACGTCAAAGAAAATACAAAAAATAAAACCGAGACTTTGGAAATGATTAATTCTCGATTACCGATGCGTACGAGCGTGATTCATATTCGAATAATTTCTTTAGAAATCTTTTTCAAATGTTTCTAGTGAAAGTTTTGTTGTCTAAATTGTTTTGTCTAAATTGTGAAAATAAAAATCAATTTATATAGATAATAATTGATAAACATATATCTAAAAACTATTTAAATCTCCGTTTTGTTGTATAGACAATTTTAACATTATTATAATTTAAAAAAAAAAAAATAATATGAAAATTAATTTAAAAAATTAAACAAAAATATAAAACACACATGTATTATTAATAAATATAAAAATTGATTTTAACTTCCATTATGTTAAATACAAAATTGATATATATATATTTTTTTTTAAATAAAATGTAAATTAAATACAAAATAAAAATATATATAATTAAATAAATAAATTTATTCTAACCTGCATTTTGTTGTATAGGTGATCAACGTGTTGAATTTTAAACACTTACACTATTTTCTTCATATAAACATATGTGTATATATATGTATACATATATTTATGTGTATATATATATATTAGATATAGATATAGATATATACAAATATAGATATATCGATAAATGTTTATCTTTTATTTTCCTTTTCTAGTAAAAAGAATACTACGTTAAATCGGTTCAAGATTTCATTGCGGTGACTTGAATAAGACGAAGAAGCAAGTAGTATAATATATTAGATTTAAGAGTCACTGACACCAACGCCATAACACACACTACGAATACGAATACGTACGATTCACTTCTGAAGCTTATAAGGTACGTCAGTACTGTTTTTCTTCTTTTCTCTCTCTCTCTCTCTCTCTTTCTCTCTCTTTCTCCTTTCTCTTTTTCTCGTTCCACGCTGTGATTTTCGCCTTTGAATATGCGATTGCCAAGAGTGGCATGCAAACATTCCTGCACAATGAATTCCACCATTTTCTTTTTTATTTTCTTTTCAATTATTTCCCACTCTTTTGTCATTAAATTATAAAAAAAAAAATTTATTAAAATTTATATATATAGTCATTAATTTTATATTTATTCGATCAATATTTTAAAGCATTTTTTTTTATCTAAACATTTTTATTGAGATAATTTTTAATAAAATAAATGGTCAGTATGAATATTTATCGTTTATCATAATTAATAATTTGTCAGTATTTTTATATATATATATATATATACTAGAATAAGAATTATATTTATCGATGTATATATATTTCATTATAAATATTAACTAATTAACCATTTATTTAAAATAATAAAAATGTTTATAATTACTAACTTAATAAATAGTAGCCTTTATTTCATATTATTTTGTTTCTTTCTTTTCTACTATAATTATTTCATTAGCATTTGATTCATATCGTCTAATGTTTTTTCAAGCATACAAGTATCGAATGATAAAAAATAAGTTGAATGTTTAAATATTTATATAGTACATACATAAAAAAATACAAAAGATAAACTCTAGAGATTGAAATTTTTGCTAAATAAATCATAAATTTTATCAAAAGTAACTTATACATTACCATTTGATATTAAACTACACGTGTAACTATATTTTTTATATTAGAAATAATTTAATACAAAAAAATATTTATACGAGTTTACCTTGATTTTTTACTAATAATATTATTGAGATACAAAGTCAGAAAAATAATAAGATTAAAAATACATAACACGTTAGTTTACATATTATGAAATCGTTTGAATATTGTATAAATTGTTCGTACTTATGCAAAATTGTTCCTTTTCTTTATTGAAAGAAGAAAAGACGTTAAAATATTAATATTCATACTAATAATAATAATAATAATAATAATAATAATAATAATAATAATAATAATAATAATAATAATAATAATAGGGAACAAGTAAAATTCAAAAAGTAATTTTTACAATATTCTACACATGCGCATTTGATCAATCATTCATATTTTATGTTGTATAAATTTATCATATTGAATATTATATCGTCATATTATTGAAAAAATGTTTGTCCAATTTGGAACAATAATGCTTATATTTGAAAAATTATATTCAAAATTAAGTAACATTTCTATAATGAATATTTTATATTTATATATTATACGGTGTCTTTCACCTATAATTATACATATATATATATAAATATAAAATATACGTACGTATACGTATACATGCTTATAAAGTCAATACCATATAATAAACCTGCTTATCGTATAAAATCGTATTTTAACCATAAAAAATTGTTATAAAACAGTCAAAAACACAAAAAAAATATAATCGAAACTAAACACATATGTAAATGGCCCGTTATTTTTTAATGCAATTAAAAAATCTATTCTTAAATAACGTGTAATATGTATATATATATAACGAACTAATACATTTTACACAAGATTTCTAGAAATGAAATTTCTTTACTCTTTTCGATTAAAAGAAAAACTAAAAGAAATCTGCAATAATTAATAAGACAAATTTCTTTTTCTTTCTATTCTTTGTCTTGTTCCATTGGGATAGATTCAATATCCGAAGAAACGTTAGGTGTTATAGTCAAGACTTCCGACGAATTTGTTTCCGTAGAAGGTATGTTATTTTCAACTTGATTATCGATTACATCACAGTTGGAACTAACCATATAAACTTGCAACACCGTTTTTCCTTCCTCCGGAGATTTATTAGATAAAATAACTAAAGAACCTGGTTCTACCTCACTTATATTAGGAATGGTAGATGTTATATCAGCAGGATTTACTTGATTATTGGCACTGGTCAAGTTGGTGTTGGTGGAAGTAGTATCTTTAGATTCAATTATATCTTTCTCGTTTTGTACTTGTGATAATGTTTCTTCGGTATTATCCAATTGTTGTTCAGTATCAATATTATCTAAATTATTTACGTCGGGACCTTGCAATTTTCTAACTTTTGGCACTCTACCAGATCTGGTCGGTCTAATTTGATAAATTTCAGCATCACTATCCGATTCTCCATCGAGTATTATACTTGTAGTTTTATCATTCTCTTTCGTCGTCGTCGTTGTTGTTGTTGTTGTTGTTGTTATTGCTGCTGACGTTGTTGCTGCAACTTCAGACGTTTTTTTAACACTTAATTTTAAACGTTTTTTTGGCTTTTGTAAAAACTGATTATTATTAGCTTCTATATCCTTGTATTGAATTTCTTTTATCTCTGGTTCCATTACATCATCCTCATCCGATGCTGTATTTTCTCCTACACTTCTCGCAGCAAATCCTACAGAGACATGTTTACGCTTCTTTTAATAATTCGTCAAAATTTAATAAAGATTATATTATGGAATAAAATTGTACGTACGGGATCCTGGTCTCTTCTTTAATTTCTTTTTCTCTTTATTCTTCGCTTCCGCTTCTTGTTCTGCAGAATATTGTTGTCGAATCGATGCTTCGAATTTAGCTAAAAAAAAAAAAAAATAGAAATATAATATCATTGGAAAATGTTTTAAGAACGATCAATTTTGTTCAAATATATTTTACCTAATTTTTCTTCCATTTCAGGACTAAATTCTTGATGATATTCTAAAGCCTTTTCGATTAACCTTCTGTTAATTCTTTCTTCCTTCTTATATTTCAATTTAATCTCTTGTCGCGTTCTATTTGGAAATAAAGTTTGCATCAATAAAAAATCTGTACCGACAATATTTAATGCCTTGTAGAATTTCAATGTTTCCCATTTTGGCCATTCCTTTCCTTTTGGACGTCTTTTGTAAAAGCCTGATCCATAATTGTCATCTTCGACAATAGCTTTTTTAGCAAGCAGTTCACGACTTTTCTTTTCATGCGATTGTTCTATTACTAAACTTTGTTCATCTATTACCAATTGCCCATCAGCACCAACTTTAACTTGTGGCACTGGCATCGCTGATGGATCATCTTCCTCTTCTTCCTCTTCTAATTCATTTTCAATTCTGAAATACGATTAAAAAATTGATCATGTATTTAATATAATTTTTCCCCAAAATAAACAAAATTAATTATACTCACTCAGAAGTAGATTCAATTCTTGTGGAACTCTTAACAGGTTCTTTAGATGTTTTCATAGGATTGCCAGCAGGATTATAATATATTAAATCATACATAGTAAGCTTCGCTCTATCCGGTGTTTTATTTTCATGCTTTAATAAAAATTCTCTTCTAGCTTCTGCTAATTTTCTTGCTGATTCTGATATCATTATACGTCTCTTCTGACTAGTTTTTTTTAGTAACAGAATTGCTTGATGTACTATTAGAAACTTCTTTGTTACTTTGAACTGAACATATGGAATCGTTGCGTGTTCTATTATTTGTTGTATTATTAGTTACCCTCTTACTATCATCTTCAGATTCGCTTGCACTAGCTCCGCTACCTTGAATACTGTTACTTCTTATTCGACCACTGTTATTTAATCTTGGTACGGGTCTCATAAATAATGATCGATTCTGTCCAGTCTTCGTGGGAGATCCTAACACTGAATTCAAATTATAGTTAATACATTTTGTTTAATAATTACCCACTTAAAACAACTTACCATTTATATTTGTATTAGAATATTCAGTAGAGTCCGTAACTTGTGGAGTGATCTGCTCTATCAACTCAAGCTGAACGCTTTCTTCCTTTATAACACGTGTTTTCTGTGTTTCTTGAGATTTAGTTACAATTTTTATTTCTTTAGTATTTGATTCATCTGATTCACTGGTCGGTTTAGAAACACTTGCAAGTACATCTACTTCGTTATTATTTTTTAATAACTCTTTATCGTTAGTATCAATAGTATCATTAGTAATACTACTATCATTATTTATATTAATAGCATTAATAATATTATTCTTATTATTAATATTCTCCTGAACATCATTATTTACATTACTGTCATTACTTTTATTAATATCATTAATAGTATTATTCTCATTATTAATACTCTCCTGATTATTAATAATTTTAGGAATATCACTATTCACATTATTATCATTACTTTTGTTAATATCATTAATAATATTATTTTCACTATTAGTATTCTCATGATTATTAATATTCTTAGGAATATCATTATTTATATTATTATCATTATCTTTATTTTCATTTGTTTTATTATCGTTAGAATTATTTGTTTCATCTTTAACTGCACTTTGTAACGCCCTTCGACGCACTGGTACTGTGGCCACTGCTTTTATTCTTGAACGTCTCATCTTAAAAGATGCTTGTTAGATATTTAAAAAATCTATACAAAATATAAAAAAGATTACAAATGAATATCATTTATTGTTCACATATTCAACGTATATAAGGTGTCCCAGTTTTTTTCTCTGTAAAATTTTAACATGGGGCAACTTGTATATATAATAAAATAAAAAATATACCACATACCCGTTATTAATATAGTTCTTAGTTTATAATAAAAAATTAAGAATATACACGTCACTATCTTGTTTGTAATTATTCATTTTAATTGTCATGTATAAATATATATGAAAAATATATATATAGTTAACATAACCTGAAAATAACAAAAATAAATATATATCTTTAATAAATAATTACATTATCTTAAACTAAATTAATAGTAATAGTATTAATAGTAAAAACTAGATTGATAATACATTACCTAATATTAACAGGTAAAATGAATAACAAATTCACTCGTCCAGATATAAATGCTCCAACGTATTTAAAATGACAGCTGGAAGAGTTATAATTGTCTCTTTCATCTTATATTTCTTAAATATGAATATCAAGAAAAATGAATTAGTTGAAAATAACCTCACTTTATCAATAAAAATTTTTAATATTAAATAACAAGATTAAATAAAATGTTAAATATTATGCTATTGAACGATATAACCTCATGTCTAAACACTTTATCTTTCAATCAATTACTGTATATTACAAAGGATATGTACGTCGTTTATTCTCTGTAATACCAACTTTAAAACGTGTCCATTTATAATCGAGTTTTATTCATTTATTTATTGTAAGATCTTAAATTCCTTATATTGTACGACAATCAATTCTATTGGTGGTTAATCGTCGATCAAAATAATTCGAACTGTTTTAAACGTGATAGAAATAAAGCGAGAAAAAAATCTTTATAATTTTGTATATGCTTACACGTTATGAAGCATTTCTATTGTGTGTTAAAGTACCTACAATAGTGTTTAGATGGCGCAGCGATACATTGCAAAATAATTCATGATAAGACTGTACTGTTCAGTGCTAATAACGATCAAAGCAAAATGTGTACAAATGTCAATAAAAAATGTTAATAAATCGATTTTACCATAATTAAATTTGCATAATGTTTATAAAAACTTGTAGAATGAAATATAAATATTTTGATCTTAAACAAATACTAAGAAGTTCATTCAAAATATTAAAACTTTCTAAGAGAGAAGTACACGCCGTTCCCAAAGAAGGACCATGGAGTGTATTATTTTTTGGAGTTGATGATTTTTCTTTAGAAAGTTTAAAAGGTTTACATAAACAATAGTTAGTTTTTAATTTTAATTATACCATAATTATAAATAATATCATGTAAAAAATACAAATATTATACTAACAGATGTTATATTGTGAATAAAATTATTTTTAAACAATTTATATATATTATTTTACTCGCATTTAATTGATAGCAGATATATTTTGATTGTATAGCAAATTAAAGACACTATGTCGACTGGAAGTTGTTACGACAGAACAAAACAGGAAACACGAAATTAGAAATTATGCAATACAACATGGAATTACGATGAGAACCTGGCCTGTAACATTTGATATAAAAGATTTTCATATAGGAGTTGTCGTTTCCTTTGGACATTTAATACCAAAACATATAATTAATTCATTTCCATTGTAAGTGTGCTCTTATTTTGGACCTATATGATTATCAATTAAATTTCTATGTTCTATTGAATGAATAATTATTTAATTCATAAAATTAATTTACATTATTTATTATGTTTTAAGAGGCATGTTAAACGTTCATGGAAGTTTATTACCAAAGTGGAGAGGAGCGTCACCGGTTACATACGCTTTAAAAAATGGGGATACGCACACAGGTGTTACAATAATGAATATATTGCCAAAAAAGTAATTTTCATTCTATTACAAATAAGAGTCGTTTTTATAAAAAAAAAAAAGAAAACGGAAAATAGAAAACAAAAAAATTGATCATTCAAATATTATTTTCTTATCGATTATTTATTGCATTATATTATTTGTATTAGCCATTATTGTTTTCAAAAGAAAAAGTTAAAATTTGATAAGCTTACAATGATTATTAATTTAAAGAAGAAAACAAATGATAATGAAAGAGCCGTTGTAATACTCAAACTATTAGTATAATTGTTAACATATTCGTAACTATAATTAATACAATTTCAATTTTTATAATGTATCATATTATAAAAAAATATTTCATAAAATAACATTAATCATTAAAGTCTCACAATTTTGAAATTTTAGTCTTTAGAAAAATTCTGTCAACAAGTACTAAAAAGGGTGACAATGTATCGCTTTTACATTGCATGTTACTAACGTTGCACTTTTTGACAAGAAATCTAAACTGCACTATTGTGCTGTTTGAGACTTGAATGATTAATATTCTATCTCTTTTCTTCTTCTTTTTTTTTTCTTTCAAAAAAAGAATCAAATTCATAATCTTTAATAGTTTCTTTGCATATGGCAATACTTTAAGGATATCCGTGATCTTTCAGGATTTAGATATACAATTATCGAATATAATAAAATATAAATAATGTGTGTAATAAATATTAAGGTGGTTTTAATGTTAACTATTTATCTTGTATCGTTTTTTAGATTTGATATTGGAGAGATAATAGCACAGGAACAAACGAGTATTCATCCAGATGAAACTTTACCAGAATTACGGTCTAAATTAGCAAAAATAGGAGCAAATCTTCTAATCGAGACAATTCAAAAATTACCATCGATATTATCAAATGGAAGACCTCAAAACGAAAAGGAGGCAACGTATGGTAGTTAAACATATTATTATTTACAATTGTTTTTTTTTTTTTTTTTTTAATTATAAAGGTGAGTCAAAAAGTTTTTAGCCTTATTAAAAGAAGAACTTTAATTTTTTTTTTTTGAAATAGAAATGAATTTAATCGGAAAAGTTGTTTTCAACAGAAAAAAAATTATTTCTATATTAGGCCCAAAACTTTTCAACCCACCCACCACGTATATTATATTATGCATTAAAATTAATTAATTAAAAACAAAAAAACATAAATGCTATTCTCTCATTAATTACTTTTTAGCTCCCAAGTTTACATCGAAGATATCTTTAATAAAATGGGATGAAATGTCGGCTATAGATATTTACAATCTACAACGTGCTCTTATAGGATTATATCCATTAACTACAAAATTTCATGATAAAACAATTAAATTGTTAGATATAAGAAAAATAGATAAACCCAGTAAATTATCAAATTTAGAACCAAATATACCAGGTAAAAAAAACATAACATAAGAAACAAACGATAAAATAATTATTAATTTTTTACTATTATAATAATATTAATGAAAATTTGTTTTCAACAATTTTCAGGTGTTGCGATATTCGATAAAATTAATAAAATTTTAATGGTAAGATGTAAAAATGATAGTTGGATCTCCGTTGCTAAGTTACGTATTCCAGGACATCGATTGATGAGTGCCAATGATTTTAACAACGGCTTTATTCTTGGTCAAAAGCAAAAGATGATTGTCTTTCAATAAACAATATGTTGCAACACCTTTGAAATATACACGTACTATGTAAGGATCATTATTATTGTTATTATTATTATTATAATATTATTATTATTATTTATTGTTATTACTATTATTATTTCATTTCTTTTTTCTTTTTTTATAGTTACAATAAAGAAGATATGATTAACTGCGTTCATTTTTTGCAAAATGGAACAAGGACAATTATTGTTATTTTTATTGTTATTCATGATCATTTATATTTTAAACACATTCTTTATTCTCTTGGCACTTTAAAACGGCTGAGAAAAATAAAAACAAGGTGAAACATAAGAATATACTTTTTTAATATTATTCAATTATTTTTAAAAATTAAAGAAGTTTTTATTAATTAAAAAAAAAATTAGCGCGAATCTTGTCAAGCTGGGATTAAATTTTTAATTAAAAACAAAAAGAGAGAAAAAATAAGAAATGATATCTTAATAAGTTTGATAAAAGGGTGGGAGAATATTCTATATATTAATCATTAAACAAGGTAATATAATTGTTATCGATTAACGCAAAGAGAGAACTGAAGGTATAACAACAAAAGAGAAGAAAAAAAAACAAAATATGAAATAATTCGTTCTAGTTAAAAACGCATATTCAATATTTGTAAGAATTATTTGTTTAGTAATACTTTTCTTCAGCCTCCGATTAATCCTGTGCGCACTCTATCATGTCAGTTAAATGTTTTTCCCATTAAATGGAAAGAATATATGATATGTTAGTAAAGTTATCGATAAATACGCCACATGATCAGATTTATACAATAATGTATAAGCGATTAATATATTGTATTTTTAAATCTTAACGTCATTTTTAAAGTAACGTAATGATCGATAGATTAGATAGCTACTTTTGTTTGATTATATTTACTTTCTTATACTAATCGTAAAGAAAGGTAATCTCTTTTTAGTAGCATAATCATTATCGTCATTATCACTTGTCAATGATATGATAGAAGGATACATTTTTCCACAGCAAAATCTGATATTAATAATAACATTTCAGATTTGGAAAAATGTCCGAAATTATGCATAAAAAAAAACAAAAAAATGTATTTACAATGAACCTCGAGTCGTTGTTCATCGTTGTTAACAATAGTATTAGTTA
Source organism: Polistes dominula (assembly GCF_049000335.1). Lineage (NCBI taxonomy): Eukaryota > Metazoa > Arthropoda > Insecta > Hymenoptera > Vespidae > Polistes > Polistes dominula. The sequence continues at coordinate 4,228,253 of NW_028301116.1, read as the reverse complement.
TGAAGTTCACAAAATAGAGATAATCCATATTGTTTCATTGCTCTCTCTCTCTTCCTCTCTATTTCTTTCTCTTTCTCAGTTTTCGTGAAATATTTATAAAAGAACCTACTAATGGCAACGTATATATTTTTAGCTGCTTATTTATTTTATATAAAAAAGCAGCAGCAGTTTGCTCGTTTTAAAATCTATTTTTTTGGCGAATTCTGTAATCTTACTCGTTCTTTTTCCTCCTCAGTGACAAATACTCTAGTTATCGCGATATCACCTGTACTAAGCGTTTGGCAGGCAGTATTAACAAATTCCTTATTTTCTTTCGTTGGGCTATCATCAACTTTACCGTTTAGACATTTACAACCACTTGGAGAAATGTCTGTACTATTTGGCGATAATTGATCGTTCGAAGACGTTGTCACAGCTGAAAGTATTGCTTCTAATTTCTCGATTTTTTCCAACCTATCCATTCGTGCATCCGATAGGATTTCATCGACCATTTGCATAGATTCGGTTAAACTTGGAGTCTCGGAATTTCTCGGTGACAATATTCCACCTACAACGTCAATCATTATTTAATCATCTGACGGATAGAAAACATTGAATGTAACGCAGCTGTATTTACACAGTTTACGCAATGCAAACTTTTGTTATTTCAATATTATAAAATATACCAGAATGCGAATTCTCCGAAGTATAACTCTCCATGCTATGATAATCCGTATCCTCCATTTTATCTTCATCATCTTCATCGCTACTATCACCTTTTTCTTGACCCATATTTTCTAATTTTTCTAATTTCTTAGCAACCTTGTAATTACCCTTTAATTTCTCCTTTTCTTCCTCTGTAAGGTCTAAGTAACGAAGAAGACGAATTTCTCGGTTACTCAATACTATGTTTTTATACGTTGCCTCTTCCATTTTTCTTTTTAAATCTGCTACTTCAGTCTCTACTTTTCTTTGTTTTTTACGAGCCTTTACTTCTAATGGTTTAATATGCATTAGAACTTGTTCTTCACATAATTCTTTAAACAAACTTTGAAACTCTGGCTTGATCAACCTAGAAAATAATATAAACAAGAAATTAATTTTTCTCTTAACTCTTGCAATCATAATAAATGCATAATTTACCTCGACGTAGAAAGATATACACGAGGTACAAGACTGAGAACATCACTACTAGCATAAATCAACATATCTCTAGTCATAGGCCGACGAGACCAGTATCTTTGGTCCTTACGATAAATATTTTTTAATTGTTCCTTCAAAGGATTGGATTGTGCTCCATAATGATCGCATAAGATATTTAAATTGACATTTTTCACTTTGTATACCGGTTTTCCTGTCTCTTGGAATTGAATTACAGCATGTGCAGCCTATATAAACATATAAATTATTTTAATAATCAAATATATATATGTATATATATATATATAAATTATTTTTACATACCTGTTATCCAATTATATTTACATACCTGTGTATCAAACACATTATTCAGCGTTACATTAAATTGATTATATAAATTAACGCTATCATTTTTACAGTCATGTATCACCTAAGAAAATACATTAATTTTATAAAAAATCTTTTTTCAGTATTTATATAAAATATAAATTGTTTCAATAAACTCACCTTGATAACCTTGTCACTTTCTAAAAGTTTTTGGAGTCCACCAGCTTGCATGAGTGTTGGACATGTAAATAAATCAAAGACATAAGCTTGTCCAGTCATAGTTCCAATTTGTATAAGAGTTAATTGTCCTTTAGCACCTAAATTAATTCCTTCACAATCAAAGGAAATAACATTATTATCAGCACGAGCTTTCCGAGGATTGATTATATCCTCTACGATCTGTAAACTTTCTTTAGTGTTTACAATTACTCTCGTTTGTTGTAATACTTTTAATTTCCACGCGTCACCTTTTTGAATACTTTGTAAACTGCGATCTTTATCTGTGTTATCGGCTAACGTCTTCATTACAAGGGTATTTATTCTTTGTTTAAGCGTTTGTTGCTGTAAACTTACTAAAGGGCAGTTATTGTTAGATTCGACAGGTGTAGGAGATGCATTTTGTGGTGTATTATTCTCAATGTTGTTGTTGATGTTATTATTACATACAACATTTTCTGTATTTACTGTTTGCGTAGTACTCGATTGTGTCATTGGTTGTACTGCATTTACTCGATTAACATTATTACCTCGATTTCGTGTCAATTGTATAGATTTATTTTTTGTTTCTGTTTCCATCGTTGAAGATTTTCCACGTTCTAACAATGTTACAAGATTGCTTTGAACGTGAAACGTATCGGGAAACATTTTTATAAACGTTGATAAATCTCTTACTGTTTTAAATATCGACGTCCAATTTCCAGGACAAAATTTTTCATTAACCAAATTAAATAACTGATCTATAAAAATTGGACCTTTCTCTTCTATACATTGAGCCAAAAATTGTAACAATTTAGCGGTAATTTCTGGATCGATAGGTGTATCGGGTTCCAGTTCAACAAATAATTTTACTTTCATTCCTTCATATTGTTTTAACATTACATTATCTTCCGTAACTACAAAGGTACTAGGATACTTCAAAAGAAAATCTCTAAATTCTTTATAACGTTGACCAGAAATATGTCTTACTTCTGGAGATGCTTGAGAACGATGTCCAAGTAGGCTAGTTATCGGTACCTCAGTTCCTACTCCATACTGCATCAATTTATTAGAAAAATATTCTACCGCTTCTTTTGCATAATCACGAGTTCCGCTTAATTTGGATCCATTGTCTTCCTCAATTATAGATTGAAAAGTATTAACAGTAACGTAATCACCATTAATAATAAATAGAGATGGATGCTGAGATAAAAATTTTTTAAGGCCACTTTGAGAACCACCAGCTATTTGACGCATTTCCTTAGTAAATCCTTTAGCTCCAAATTGACAACTTAAATCATGTAGCGTTCGTGGTCCACCTTTGTCCATTAAACGTTCAAAGAAGAATAAAAGTGTCATATTTCTGACCATCTCATATTCAGAACTATCCATTTCGTAAGTTTGTATTATTGTAAAAAATTCCTTTAATCATTCGTATTTGATGGCACTGTCACGAAATATCCTAACAAATATTTAAATGTTATTTAAAATTGCGTATAAGGAAAACAAAAGAATGACATTATTTTAAACGGCAAATAAAATTATTTACCATTACATTCAAATAACAACGGTAACAACAAAAATGCATAATCAAGCATAAAAAATAAGGTTTCTTATATCCTTAAAACAGATATACATGATGGTTGATATGAGTGAGTAGATGCATTGCTAATATTTATAGCACAAACAGGATCCTGCACATAAATATAAGATTATATGTTATAATAAAAGCATTAATTAATTAAATTACGATTAATAAAAGGAAATCTCATTAATTACACATACGCAATATCTCATACAAATATTAATAAAACCATATGATTTAAAAGATAAGCTGATTAAATGCATTACTAATATTTTTCCAAGAACGTATACTACTCTCTCTATATTATTTAATATCCTCTTAACACGTTATTTAATTATGCAAATCAATATTTCTATACTGTTAACAATATTGTCAAATTTATATTGAGTAAGATTAGATCTTGGTTGAAAATATTTCAACCAAACTGATACGGAAAACGTATTACAATAACAATCTATAATAACGCAGGAACTCATTAGTCATTGTTATCTTGTATGATGTAAATTATGAAAGTATTTACCATCGATGGTCGAAGAACATTAAGTCCTCTTCATTAAATATTCGACATATTTGAATAAATGAAATCTAAATATTTCTAGGTCAACACATTTCAATTGAATTTTGTCAATAATTAACAAACAAGATAAATAATGTTAAATTTTAATAATTTAGTTTTTAAATAAAAACATTATATTATTATAAATATTAAATAACAATAAATATAACAATAATAGGCACTTTAAGGGACAATTATTACATATCACAAAGTATTATCCGAGAACAATGGATACATGTTCTCTAGATTGTGTACTCCGGTTGATCTTACAAGAAGACATACACAACCACGAATGATCACCGTTGTATTTTTTCGAGGTTATCGCCACCTGTCGTTGCGTAAGGGTACAAATATTTACTGGCGCGTGCACTTCAAAACATTGTAATCAATTGTAAGGTAATACGCTATATACAATTGATATGTAAACTTTAAATGTAACACTAGCTGATTATGATTATTCCTTTTTTTATCATTCTTAAGGTCACGCGTCTACATACGATATCTTATTTACATCACAGTACATATTCGTTAACACCATAGTTAACATTAGATTATTATACAGGATAAGAAAATACTTCTTACAATTAGATATTGTTTTGTTTATGATCCAACATTTCATAATATTATTATATTAATTAGAAAAAACTTATATAGAAATAATTACCATTCATTTTTACAATTCATTAGTTTTGTAAGTTAAGTGTAAAAATAACTCTATGAAAAATATTTCTTTTCTATTATATTATTTATACACAAAAAGTTTCTTATTTTATATTAATATTATTATTAAACCTAACAGCACTGGTTTATATCTTTGGTTAACATCTGATTAGTAAATCTTTTTAGATATTTTTTAATTTAATTTGAAGCATTTTTACTACTCTTATCGAGTAATACGATTTCTATACGTTCGTCAATAGTTTTGTTCTTTTTTAAATCCACGTTGTAAGTATTGGCCTACAAAGAAATTATTCATTATTAAAAGTTTATATTTTTATGCTTTCTTTTAATTTAATTTACTATACATACCAATTGTAATAATGCCAGAAAATATCTAGCTGTGTCATATCTTTGTTCGTCTTTAACAATATCATCGAAAGAGATGTTCTGATTTTTATTAGTCTGAATTTTATCGTTCAACTTTTTCATTATTTGAGATGCATAGTTTTGTATACAAAACATTGGCCTTTGTTCGACTTCGGCAAGTTTCAATTGCATCGATTGATGCCATTTCATTATTTTATGATCAAGTTCAGTCTTAACATCCGAATGTTCAAATAATTCTTTCATTTCATCTTCAATCAGTCTTTCATAATTTGGTAAAGAAAGTTGCAAATCAATTTGGGAGGTAATGTTATCCACTCTCGAAACTCTTAAATCAGTTGAAGAAATTTGACTGATATTGCAATCGGGTAAACTCGACGTATATGTTACTATACCAGAATCTTCATAAAATGTATCATCCGATAAAAAATCATCTTCGATAGAATCCTTTCTCATTCTTAAATCATTCGTTGTTGAGTTTATTACTTGATCATCGAAAGAATTTAAGCTTTCTGTATTTTTGAAACAATCCTTGAAAACCTTTTGTATTTCATCAACTTCTTCTACAAAAATCAATAGTAATTACTTAAATAACCATCATCGTAATTAAAAAAAAAAAAAAAAAAAAATTAATAATATAAATTTCTTGCCTGATCTGAATTGTGGAAGTAATTGTTTTTTGGATCTCTGTGTAGAATATTTGTCTTGCGACATTTTAGATTCTTTCAAAAGAAAATTTACCACGCCTTCGTTTTTGTGCATTTGTGAGATCATTTTCTTTTTTTTCTATAAATGTAAAAATAGAAATTAGTTTTTATAAATTTATAGAGTAATAATATAATAGTTAAATCAGATTGATATTAAACTTACACGTTCAGTCTTCAAAATTATCGAAGAGGTTGAATTTAGTAGATCAATACGTTTCTTTTTTATTGAAATATTATGTGTAAGGGATATTGGTTCCCACATTTTTGGATTAAAAGTTTTCTTGATATTAATTGGAATTTTTATTTCTTTTACTCTAAAATTATATTTGTTTTCAAATAAAAAGGATTATATATGATATTATTATAATTTTGTACACTTTACATTTTAATTCTAAAAATTTTCATAAAAATTATTTATACCTTTCGTTAGAAGATTGAATTTTATTAGAAATATTGCACACATTGTCCGTGTTATTCATATTAGTATCACAATTATTAAATAATTCTTTATTAGTTTTAGAATTATCCTGCGATTCTTTTTTCTCAGCAATATTTGTAGTTTCTTCTTTTTCATAAATTGTATCGTTTGTTTCATTAAAGTCATCCATATTGACTGAACAATCAGCAAGTTCTTCTACTGGTGATGAAGAATAATTTATTAAAGTTTCTGTGTTATTATCAGTGGTTATATTGGTTGTATCAATTGGATTATTAGAACTATAAGAGCTATCAAATATCGACGTATTCGAACAATATCCCGAAGTAGCAGAATTATCATTGTCCATTATTTTAAAATCTAAAAGCAAATTAATTACAATAAATATTTAATTACTTTCTCTTAAGATAATAAAGAGTATAAATTTACCATCCGGAGTAGGTTCATCTATCAGTAGACCGTTCATACTCAAATATTGATTACATCTAAATATATAAATTCATCATTAAAAACATATAAATAAACGATTAATATACTGTTACTGTATTAATATACCTGAAATCATATTTTTTCCCTATAATATCCCCATGAATATCAATTATTTCTATTGCATTAGCCACAGGATTTTCAATGACATTTTCCAATTGAACAAATCGTCGTGTTAACAATTTCACTGGTTTTTCAATGTTAAATTTATTCTTTGTATTAATATTTTTTCCAATGTTATCCGACAAATTGCATAATTTAAAGTCATCAAAATTGATTGAATTTTTATTCAAAGTTTTTGTATTGCGTTGAGAACTTTCATTTGCATTAGCATCTTTCTCCAAACTATAAAACCAAAGTTTATTATCTATTTTTTTTTTTACTATCGCCAGTATAGTAATTTTTAATAAAAATACATACTCATAATCAATAAAAGTTTCATTTAAATTTGCAGTTTCATTGAGAAGACGTTCAACTCTGTGCGTGTAAATATTAACAGAATTTTGAAGGATTAATGCAGCTTCTCCAAAATTAACATCACAATTTCCTTCCAGTAAAGAATAATATTCTGTTAGAATCTGGAACATAGTAATAATACAATTTGTAATGGATCATTTGAAATAAATCTATTAGTGATTAATCCTAAACTTATACTTACTTCTGAAAGTGGAAAGTTCCAACTCGATAAACTTTTTGATGATTTCAAAAGCTGACGACTAATATCTTCTAGGTTAACCATCTTAATCTAACTTATGATTTTATAACTTATATTATTATTTTTTCATTTCTTTTTATATATATTATCTTTATCGTTAAATTAGTAAAAAATAATTGTAACAAAACAAAGATTAAGAATATATTGATGTTGATGTTCGAATATATATGATGTAATTAATTACCAAGACTGTTGTTACTATTACACGACAAATATAATAGCGTGTATAATTTGCATTTGATTTATTTATTTTTTAAGATTACATTGTAGTCACGTGTTTGGACTTCTCAAACTATGCCGCGTTCAATGTTTGTTGACTTCGGATATTTTTATTTTGTTTTATTTCTACTTAAATTTTGGAATATATATAATTATCTTTTTTTTTTTTTGTTAAATTCTTATTTTTTCCAAATAAATTGATCAATTCTTTAGACGATTAAAATAAAATGAAATCGTTTAAATAATTCTAAATTAATAATTATAGTTTAAATGTTGTTAAACGAAATTTTAATTATTCACATATACATTAATTTTGTATTTTTATTTAAAACTGACTAATTTAGGCATTCATATTTATTCCAATTGTTTTCAACTTTTATATGTAAAGTAATATTTCTTAATTAAATATAAATATATAAAATATTTAAAAATAAAATAATAATAATAACAATAATAATAATAATAATAAAAAAATAGATTTATTTATGCTTAAAAATAAAATAAGATAATAATAATAGAAAATGATACTTTGTTGATAATTAAATGAATATAATATTTGTCAATAGATTTATGACAGATGTCAAATCTATGTTTGTATGGTTTATGGTTAATGCAACGTAACACGTGTTGGGTCGAGTACGTTTATTTAAAGAGGGAGAGGACGTAGTAGTTTAGCAAGAAATACGGGCTTTTATTCCTTATTTAATCCGTAAGATTAATTTAATATTACCATTATCATCATTATAATTATAATAATAATAAGTATAAGTGTGTTATTTAAACGTGTCAGACATGAATAGTGATTAGTATCGAATATTAATCGTTTATTTGAGAAGTTTGAAAATAGTGATGTTAGAAATACATATATCTGCTGCTTGCCACACGTTTCCCTTGGCATAAGAATGAGCTGGCATAAATTGCTCGTTGGTTGGAAAAAAAACTAAACTTTTCTCAATTTTTATCAAACGTAGGCTATTCGTATGTAGAAATTACGATTATAACACATAGAAACTTATAATTATTATTATTATATATCTTGATTATAAATATTTTTTTCTCCTATTTATTTACGAAATATTCCTAACCTTTTAAACGAAATATCATAGTCCAACTGTTGTATGCATAACATATTGTTATGTAGTTCGCTTTGAATGTGTTGTTAATCTTAATCCAGATTTACTTCTATATTATTAATATTGTGAATCTAATTATAAGTGCACTTGAGATATGTTAATAATATCTAATATTAGTTGACGTTTATCTGTAAGATAGATTTAACAGCGTAATTAAGATAATTTTGATTTGTATGAATATTCATTATTAGAATAATCTTTTTATTGCATTAATATATTTGTTTGATAGTATATTTGAATGTTTATTTAAGTTGAAGAAATACTTTACTACTATGACCTCATTTGTATATGATGCAAGAATTAGAGATATTGAAAGAAAAGGGACATCAAAGAGTACGATACTAATGTAAGTTATTTGTGTTTATTTTCAGGTCAACCTTAAAAAAATTTAAATGCAAGGAAAAGAAAAACAGTGAAGGTGTTTATAATTATAACAAAAAAGGAAACATAGATCTTGAAACATTCAAACGTTGTAACGTCGCAAAAGGGCTCTATGTACTCCATATCGGTTTTCTTGAATGATACTTTAGTTTACAAAAATCTTGTCTCAACCTATCAGAAGAGGAACAAGTCTGCAATTTATAAGTTTATTACTCAATATTGGTATCATGCGCAACGAAATTACAGCAGCAGTACTGTTCTTAGTACAGCTGATAGAAAAAAACGAAAAATTTAGTCCCGATCAATTGGAATGTTTCAAGCAACATTTAGTTGAATTGTTGACGGAACGTTTTAAAAATCATTGGTTTCCGGATAAGCCATTCAAAGGTCAAGGTTATCGTTGCATACGTGTTAATGGGCATAATAGAAGGGATGCAACATTGGAGAGTGCGGCTAATGCTGCCGGAGTTAAGTACGAAGATTTGTCTCTCCCAGTAGAGCTGACGCTTTGGGTTGATCCTAACGAAGTTTGTTGTCGTTTTGGAGAAAGTAAGGGTTCATATTGCACATTGGCATCATTCGATGATAAAGAAAATACCGTACCAATTTTTCAAAAAAATCATCAAGCAGAAAAAGAAAATAAACAATCCGAGAGGCAAACAAAAATGCTGGTAAATACTAGAATTATACATTTAGATATTTATATGTTATTTTTGATGTAGATAAAGAAATAATTGCATATAAAATATTTTACAGAAAACCCCATTAGTTCCTACTATGGAAGAACAACATGAAGTTAAACCTTTGAGCTCTGCGAATCAAAATCAACATCATAACAGTACTGGTACAGGTAGGAAGCGCAATTTGAACAGTCCCAGACTCCATGTTAACAGAAATCGTACTTGGTTTGGTCACTCCTTTGGCATGGGTTATGGACCCCATACAATTACTCATCCGTGGTATAATATCGTGCCACCTCCTTTTTTGAGTGGCCCATCTCCACCTCCCTTCATGGGCCATCGGGGAAACAAATGGATTCCTACTTCTTATCCCGCTGGCCCAACCCGTTTTCATCACTGGTCTCCGAAAGCTACTCTTAAAGTATAAACAAATTTGATGCAGATATAAATATAAGAAATCTGTTCCTTTATTATTACTATTATTATTACTATTATTATTATTATTATTGTTATTATTATTATTATTATTTTTGTTTTCTTTTTTTTTTTCGAAAACTATGGAAAATGGTTATTTCTTTTTTTGTATCTTTCATTCTATTTTATCTTTGTAATTGTGTAGTATTTTAACTGCCTTTTCTTATGTAGCAAAGCATATATCTATATGGGGGCTAATCCAATTATATCTTTTACTAATTATTAGGAATAGATTTCTTTATTTATCGGTGATGAAAATGATTCATTCTGTAATTACAAATGACCTTGTTCGAATCAAGACTAAGGCTTACGATTTTTTATGACAAGAGATGTTGTATTATTACATGTTTATATACATATTATAATTAATCCAAATAATAGATATTTAACTCCGGATGCAAGGTTGCTTGTAAAAAAACACTAGTCTATTGGGGGAATTTAAAATAGAATGTATTCATTTGTACATCCATATATGATGAAAAGAGGCAATGAACGTTGAATGCCGTTAGCGACGATTTCTTATCGGATTGGTTTTATATATATATATATATAAACACAAAGAAAACAAGAGAGGAACTTTTAATGCAAAAAAACAGATAGAGTAAGCCATCTTTATATATGAAGCAGTATTGACTTGTGTTTATGTATTTGAAATGAATGTCAAAGTTACAGATAAATTATTCGTGCAATTTATTACGGCTGAACACGATTTGGTTTCTTTTTGCAGCCCGCGCGTTTTTTTCTTTTTATATTGATTATAAATATTACATTGAGAGTATAAATTTTAATTATTAAACGTGAAGGTATGAGATTCTACTTTCGTTATCTTTGTTTTTCAAAACTTTAAAAATTATATATGTATATTGAAATATCTATAATAATGGTTTAAAAATAGGAATCTTTGGAAGATTATTTAAAAGTGCGCTTAGTGGAAACTATTATTTTAAAATGTACGATGTGTAGGCGTATTTGAGTATATGTGTCCATGCGCAATAGTTTTTTAAAATAAAGCAAATTGATTTTATTAAGTTACAAAAAATACAATGAATATTTACGATTCTTTAATTTTTTTTGTTCATATTATTTAATTAAAGAGATATCAGAATTTCTGTTTTACGTTTAAAAGATAAAGTACTGCACACGAATATTATACGTGTAACATACGATTTTAAGATAATTAATCTCTTACTTTCACGTATGCTTCTTTTTGGTGGTATAAACGGATTAAAGTCTCTTTTTCATTCATTTGTAATTTATAAATGTGCATCGATTTGCATTAATGTATTAATATTTGATTCTAAATATTATAATATTAGTGCAAATTCAATGTGACTTCTAATTAACAATGTGTAATGTACATTTAAACGTGTATATTGTAGACAATTCATCACACATATTAGTATCTTATAGTTATTTAAGCTTATACGTACGTATGCTGTAATCTCTGCTAATGCAAACCGCAGATTTAATACATTTAATAACGATAAATATTTTTAGTATCGCAAATGTTCAATTAAAGTGCAATATTTATTTTTTAGTTTTGCAATTGGATACTATATCATTGTTGAATAGTTGTCAGAATTTATTATTGATTTAAATTGTATGTTTTATTTTTTAAATTATGTGAAAGTTTATGAAATAATATTTTCTTTGATCGTAAATTTATTTAATAGACAATTTCATTTCTTAATTTTGTTTTTATTTTCTTTCTTTCTTCTTATTCTTCGCTAACTTAGGCACAAATCAGATTATTATTGTTGCAGTATACAATTCAAATTTATCATTTAATTATAAATAAATAAGTGAATTGCTGATAGAAGTTTTTATCTACAAAATATATATATATAAATAAATAAATAGAAGAATATATATATAAAAATATATATATATAAAATTTTGCTATTTACATGTTATTTATAATTAAATGCATGTCTAATTGCGCTCCTAGCATAGGTAATGTTTGTGTTCAATATCTTTGTTAAATCTTATTATTAGTTCTCTCAAATGAAATTATTTTAATGTTAAAGTGCAAAAAGAAAAAATATGATGTTTGAAAAAAGTCTATAGAAATGGAAATATTGAAATGTTTATGTAGTATTTAAGCAATTTTGCATTCGGACGTGTTCTTTGTGTGAGTGTATGTGTAGTTGGCGCGCGCGCGCGCACATATGACCGCGTTCTTTAGATTATTTACGCGTTAAAAAAAAACGTGCGCGCATTACATACCAATGTGGTATGTATGCATGTGTATGTATATATTAAAAAAAAAAAAAAAAAACAAACAAATGATACGTGTGTAACACGAACGATTATATTGTATTTTGAAAAGTATCCGACAAATTTTGTTTCTATCTAAATTGCAATAATCTTATTTTGCCCGAATTTAATGCGTTTTACTCGTTCTCTCTCTCTCTCTCTTTTTCTCTCTTTTTCTATATATATATATATGTATTTGTATGTGTTTTAAAGATATTCGATCGAATTTTCATGCAGAAACAAAATTTCATTCTAATAGTAATATATCTTTCATTTTTTCTTTTATTTTTGTAATTTAAAAAATGATCCCATAAATATCGTCACTTTATAAATTATTAATTTATTTAGTATACGTAAAGCTCGTTCATTTTGTATTTTTTTGTTTTGTTTTCATTTGCATTTCATCCAAAGAAAATTCGATCGAATGATTATAATAAAATAAAATCTAGTATTTCCTTTGGTATATCAACATTTTTATATATTAATATTTAAATAAGAATATATGTGTATATATATATATATTTATATATAGTGGGTTACAGGAGTAGTTGTACTACCTACGACTGTAAATTTGAAGTAATTGATATTTACTATATATATGTATATATATACATATATATAATGTGAAGATTCAAATTTGCTATACACATAAACATATTTTGAAATTATTAAATTTGCAAATTAATATTAATTTTATTGTAAAAGAATATTTTATTAGAGAAATATAACTTTACCTAAATGATAACAAATTGGTTTCACAAGAGTATTTGTACCTACGTGTAAGATATAATAAAAATACAATTATTATTTTTCTAAGTAGTACTTGGTTGGTCCTTCTTAGCATCTTGCAATGCTTTTGAGACGACTAGGCGTATTTATATTTTGTGAGACCAATTTTCTTACTTCTCTTTAATTGAAATATTCTTTTGGAATAAAATTTATATTAATTATAAAGAGTTTAATAATTTTAAAATGTTTCAGTGTATGCGAGTTTTGCAATATTGTGTTAAATGAAAATATTGGTTGCTTTAAATTGACAGTGATAATACCAATATTCCTGTGACTCAATGTATATAAAATTAATCGGGCAAATACGATTATAATTCCGCGATCCCAATATTAACAAAAATCTAATAATAAGCTTTAAGAAAAATGATTATTCCGTTTATTTAAAAAAAAAAAAAAAGAAGAAAAAAACGATTACAATGCGTATAATGTATACAAGAGCTTTAATTTTTGTGATTTTTAAGAGAGAAAAAAAAACCAAATGAAAATGAAAAGAAATATTGAAAACGAAAACGAAAATGAAAACGAAGAAATATAAATAAGTCAAAACAAATATTCTGTCTTAAGAGAAAAAAGAAAAAAAAAAGAAAAAAAAGAAAAACTAAAATAAATACTAAAAACCAAAAGAGACTGTATGACAGAAAATGTCAAATTAGAGCTTAAAAAAACCAGACGTCATTTTGCGTGTTGAAATTTCAAAAAAAAAATTATATCGTTTAAATGCGTCTCGACAAACCGTTAGTAAAAGAACAAAAAAAAAAGAAAAATGAAAACCAACCATTTATATTTACGGATAAACATTGCGTCTCTCTCTCTTTTTTCTTTTTTTTCTGTTCTTTTTTTTTTACACTATATATACACACACATATATATATACGTATATATATATATATGTATGTATATATATATACGTTGTAACAATAATAATTTTTATTCGTTTGTTTATAATCATGATGAATATAATATAATAATCGATGACGAAGAAGTTAATTACGATAATGACGATGATTACGATAATGAACGAAGTTATAATTTAATTATTTCTTTCGCTCCGATGGACATATATATACGCTCTCGAAGAATGACCCATTAATGTACGAAGAGCGTATATATACGTTCCCGAAAAATACTCGATTAAATACGAAAAAAAAAACTCTCCGTATCCAGCGATTATATTTTCGTCTCGACCATTCCGGAGCGAAAGGGTTATTTTTTTTTTTGTATATCCAGTACCAGTTCTTGCATTTTGTTTTATGATTTTATCGAGAAAAAAAGATAGTAACAATATATAAGAAAGAAAAAGAAAAAAAAAAAAAAGATGATACACATACACACACGCGCGTACACGTGTACACATATTATTGTAGAGAAAGAAAAAAAAAATACAAACAAATACACACTTTTTCATATATACACACACAGAGAAACACAAGGGGAAGCGCGCACGCGCGCGCGCGTTTGTACGTGCACGGCGCTCACTATTTGTTTCGTGCTAACCAATAAAAATTATTCATGTATCAAGCAAAATATACTTATCGTTAGAATTTATTATTACTATATTATTATTATTATTCATTATTCATTATTCATTATTATTATTATTGTTATTATTAATCGTATTCTTAGTTATAGAAGGGGGAAAATATTAGGGGTGGTAGAATTTATATAACACGATAAAAAAAATACATACAAACAAAAACCTTTTCTTCTTATTATCAAGTATATTTCGAAATTGAGAAAAATATATATATATAATTAAATAGAATTCTAATATTCAATTATCGATTATCGATGCCGACATATTGAAAAAATATTAACCATTTGCTCTCGACGATTTTTTCACTAGGGTAAACTAGTAAATTAACTCTAGAGAATATTACGAATATTAAGCAAGTTTCTTACAGCTACTTTTAAATAATAATAATACTAACAATAATAATAATAATAGTAATAATAATAATATTAATAATAATAAGAAGAAGGAAGAAGGAAAAAGAAATAGGCACTCGATTTATCGTATAAAACGTCATGGCGACTGAGTGTCTTTTCTCGAGTGCAAAGGGTTAATATATTTATTTATATATGTATATGTACACATACACACATAAATAAGTATTTACCTATATATACGGATATACTATATCGAAATTTGAAATATTTATTAACGATTAATTTTTCTTAAATATTTTGGTACGTACAAAGTGAGAATCAATTTTAAATAGGCAAACACGGAGAAACGGATTTTAAAAAAGAAATAAAAAAAACCGATGAGATCGAATTATATATTTGAAAAAAAAAGGAATTAATAAAAATGAGAAATAATTTTGGCATTAAACAATTTACCGTTAGGCCGATTTATAATTAAAAGAATCTATCCTTTTATTTTTATAAATTTTATTTATATAATATACCCTATCTCTATCATTTTCTATTTCTTGACAAAAATTCATTTGTTTCGTTTCTCCGTTGGTCTTACTAAAAACCCTCTCGAAGATCTTTTAAAAAAGTTTAGGATGAAATATATATATTACATTATATGTAATTGCTTTCTTTTATAACGACGTGCACTATGTACATGTAACAATTAGAGTTTTCACATGTGTATGACGATCACATTAAATGTAGAAGCAGTTATAAAAAAAAAATCCACGTTAAATTATTTTATATTCTCCGATTTAAGATAATCTTTTTCATAGATTACTATATAGAGTTTTTATTATTAGAAATATATAGAAATTCATGTTATTTGATTAACGTAGTAACGTTTTCAAAAAATGCAAGAAATTCACTATTATTCTATTAATCATATTATTATTATTATTATTATTATTATTATTATTATTATTATTATTATTACTATTGTCATCATAAATATTTTTAATCAATTATATAAAAATCATATAACCGATAAAAGTTAAACAAATGTAATAATTTTCATGAATTCGTCAAGTTCACCACACAAAATGAAATGTGTGGCACGTAGAAAATGGAAGTGAATTGCTTGCAATATATCTACGCTATTTCATAGAATTTAAAGTGAATCCATTCACTGATATTTAAAGAAAGGAACCTTCAGGGAAGATTGTGGATGGGGAATGAGGATTGTGAGAAGATGTTACTTTCGTTCGATTATTTCGTCGAATTTAAATAGGAGAGAGTTCAAACACATCCTCGTACAAAATGATTGCATTTTATTTCGTATAAAAAATGTAAAAAAAGGATCTGCATTATATATACATAATCATACATCGTTAATATATCTACAAGAAGTATCTCTCGTTATCCTCGAGTCATCATTGTGTTCATTTTTCAAATCCGTCAAACGTATCCTGCGTATTTTATTTTTTGTTAGGGTTTTTGTTTTGTATTTTTTTTTTTTTTAACTAAATAAGAATGATTTCTTGAAACCGGCAATACCGGTCGTCCTAGAAATTGCTAGAAATCCTCGTTGCTAGGTGCCGTGTGTGTGTGTGTGTATGTGTATGTGTATGTGTATGTGCTATTCCTCACGTGTAACTTTCCGAGAACGTTTTCTATTTCCAGCTTACAGGACTTTCGCTTTTGCTTCGTTATCCGCATGAAATCATCATCCTCGATTCGATAGTTCGAACGTTCTTTATATATGTATGTACATGTACATATACATAAGTTATTGACGATACACATATGTAAGTATGTACGTGTTGAGAATGAAAAGAACATTAATATCAAAACTGTATGGAGGTATACAAATAATATTAACAAATCTTGATTGTCGATATTACTAATCTATTCTACTTAGAGATTAGATTCTAATCAAAGACGTTAGACAGTGAGATGGATTAGAGAGAGAGTGAGAGAGTGAGAGAAGAGTTCACAGTTGACAATTTAAAATGCAGAAAAGTCATCGCTGCCGTCCGTGTTACTTTCAGCGGCATCGACAAAGGCCGTTGACAAATCCCCCGACATTTTGCTGACCGATTTTGAATTGACATCGTACATGAATATTTCCTTATCGTTTTTACTTTGATCACTGGAAGGCCTGAAAAATAAAATAAGATAAATTGAAAATGAAAAAATAATCAAATAATATCCTTTAAGTTATATTCCAACTTACATGGTGATTAATAATACAACCGATTGTCTCTGAGGTTCAGTACGACTTTCCTGTTCTAACCATTTTTGATAATTATCGGCGGTAGGTTTTTTAACGAGTTGTTTGAGTGTTTCACCGGCTACAAATTTGACTGCTTGAATATCATCGATCTTTCTATCTTCTCTGGTTTCGAGTCCCTTTTCCTTTTCTTGAAAACGATAATCAACTGGGGCAAGTACGACCACGCTAGTTATCTTACGACCTTCTAGGTCAGGGACATTCGGTATAGGGAACGAAGCACCGCTTACTTTGAGCGGTAAATAACGATTGTATTGGTCGTGATTTTTCGGACCTACTGTTACCGGTTCGAGTCTTGTCGCGTCTGGTCTTATATGTTGCTCGGCCACTGCTCGGCCTTGCTCCGTACTTGGATCGAAACGTACTACTTTCATCTCAACTCCACCTGGCCTCAAAGTGGCCTGTTCGAACTTGGTTCTACCCATGATTGTGCTCTCCATCATTTTCTCCTTATTTGGTTGATCATCGTCTTTCGTTACCGTACTCGCGCTCTCGGATGAACCGGAAGCTACGCTGTCTTCTTTATTCGACAATGGAACGTTATCCGGTTTTTTAATAATCGATGGTATTGGCTCACTCGCAGCTACCGCCGCACCACCTCCAGCACCGTAGAAATTTGCCAAAGCCTCGGGCGGTAATTTCTCGATTGGTATGCCACCGACCTTGTCGTAATCGAGTATTTGTATGTCAGCGTTACCCAAAATACCGGAACTTAAAAGTTGTTCCCTTATATCGTCTGGTACTTCATCAGGTAAATTAGCAATGTTCTCCTTGATCTTGGCTTCGTTTTTCGGTGAGACTGTCGTCGTGGTCGGTGCTTCGGTCGTAGTGGTTGTGGTCGTTGTTGTTGTAGTAGTTGTGGTCGTACTTGTGGAATATGTTGGACTGTTTCTGAACGACGTTCTACCGGTTGACGATCCAAATTCTGTTGGGATACTAACGGGTGTTGCATAAATTGTTTGGGATTTTTGTATGTCATTGTTTTGGGATGGCGAACGTTCCCAGAATGATTGTTGTTCTCTTTGACGATGCTGTTGTTGCGTGCTTATAGATGGTGTCAACGTAAGTTGCGTCTGTCCCAACGAGTCGGTGTTAAATGTTAAATGTCGATGACTCGAGGAGATTTGCTGGTTTTCTATTTGTTGAATTTGTCGTGGTATGTCGTCGTTTAAAATTCGATTCGATTGACCTTCCAAGTTTTGTCGGGAATCCTGTAAGGTGTTTAACTGATGCGTCGTTTGAAATTGATTCAACGAACTTTCGGGAAAGGATGATAATTGTACTGGATTTGGTGGGAATGGGCCTGGGTGTAATGGATTCTCTCGGATCGCATAATGTTGTTCCAACTTTGGCACGGCTTTAAAGATTTCTCCTTCTGGTTTTTGAATAGGTAATTGAAGTTGACCCGGAATACCACCTTGCGGAGGTACAGCCTGATTGTATTTCAAAGATGTACGGTATTGTTGTTCTTGCAAGAGTCTCTGTTCGTGTTCTTGTTTGCGTCTTCTTTGTTCCTGAATTCGATGCTGTTCGTGTAATCTTTGTCGTTCCTGTAATCTTTGTTGTTCAGCAGCTAATCTCTGTTGCTCAACTAATCTTTGTTCTTCCGCCAATCTCTGTTGTTCCGTCAATCTTTGTTGTTCCGCGAATCTTTGTTGTTCAACAATTCGTTGCTGATCCGCCAATCTTTGCTGTTCCACTTGTCTCTGTTGTTCAACCTGTCTTTGCTGTTCTATTTGTCTCTGTTGATCGAGCTGTCGTTGTAATTCAACGAGTCTACGATGTTCATGAAGCCTTTGTTGTTCACGTTGTCGTTGATGTTCGCGTTGTTTCAATGCCTCTTGCTGACGTCGTTGTTCGTGATATCGTTGTTTTTCTTGTTCTTGTTGCGAAAATACTGTTGGTTGTGGCTGTTGTTGTTGCGGTGGCTGTGGAGACTGAGGTAGTTTCCTTTCTCCATTAAAATTAGGTTGAATAGGTCCAAGCGGTTGATTTTGTATTTGCACGCTTTGATGAGAAACTGAGAGCGTTGGTGGAAATCCAGGTTGTTGAGGATGATTTATACTAATACGATGAGGAGGTCCGAAAGCGGTAGTCGGCGGTCGTTGAGATAAATCGGGCAAACCCTGAATTGGCAAAGATGGTTGCTGTGGTCTTTGCGGTAATTGATTTCTCACAGATAAAGCTGGTGGAAATTGTTGTGGTCGTTGCGGTATAAATTTTAATTGTTGTTGTGGCTGTTGATGCTGTTGCTGCTGTTGTTGATGTTGTTGCTGTTGTTGCTGTTGTTGTTGTTGTTGTGGTATTAAAGATAACGGTTGTTGAAAAGAATTAACGACTCTCTGTTGTGGGAATGCAGGTGGTACTCTTTGTTGTACTGGTTGCAAAGGCTGATAAGGACCATGTTGTCGTTTAGGCGTACCAGGTGCAACAGAACCAAGAGAATGTGGTTTGGTAACATGAGTAGAATTCAGTGCTTCAATATCATTACGTTTGTTGTGATTGTTAGGCGGTAATTTATCAGTACCAAAAGTAACACGAATTCCACTACCACCGGAATGATAAGTCTCGCTTTCTGGTCGAATGATGGCTCTCAAAGTGGTCGTTGGTTCTGGAGGTGACGATGGTGTTACCGGTTGGATAGGTTCTTCCTTATGATGATTGGGTTTGATTTCTTCGTGTTCTTCAACCGGTGTCAAAGCACGTACGGGTGGATCGTAGACAACTCGAGATTTCTCTCCATAGCCTCCTTTCTTTTCATACTTTACGTAATAAACTTGTATTGGTTCTTTAGTTGGTCTTGACGGTGGTGGCGTCGGTGGTGGTACAGGAGTCGGTAAGGTTTCGTTTGATTCCTTTATAATAATCTCAATAATCGGTTCTGGTTCTGATGGATAATAACTCAATGGATTTTCTTCGTATATACCGAGGTCATCGTTCTTTGAATTTATCAAAGGATTATAGAGCGGATCTCTTTGCGAATATTGAACGATCGGTTCCATTTGAACGGCATAAGGTGGTGGTCTACCACCCCTTCTGACATGATAAGGTATCTGTTGTCTCTTGTCGCGATTCTTGTTAGTCTCCTCTTTGGCATAACTCGTGACGAAGATGATCGCCGCCAGGATTATTACCTATAAAATTAATTATTATCGAATGTTACCTAAATACATATACAATTACATATATACAAACATACAAATATATAAATAAAAGTTGATCGAAAAGAAATCGTATCGTTGAAGAAAAATCATCCTCTTCACGGAAACGGTTTATACGACGGCGTGATTAACCGACTGACCTGATTCAAGCCTATCGAGAAAAGATATCCTGTAAGCCCATAGAAGGCTGATCGATTTGTATTCAACCGACACCGAATGGACAGGTACGTTGGTAGGTAGTTAGTCTTTGCCTCGATAAATGATTCCCGAGTCAGTTCATGTTCTCCTTATAGCTAAACCGAGTTAATCACCTTTTATCCCCCCGGATATGAGCGCTAGAAAACTCTGATTAGCTTTCTTAATATAAGCTAATTATGCAATCACCTGATTTTATAACGATGCTACCTGATCCTACAAAAACATATCTGACAAATAATAATAATAAAATAATATTTAAAATAAAAATAGAAACGAAAGGATATATAATGTGAGATTGAAAGAAATGAAATTTCGATCTTGACCGTCAAAGCGGTTCAATGCCGACAATGGAGAGCGTGTCGAGAATTGTTGAGAAAATACGAGCGTGTCAATAAATACCACTACGGTATAGTAACAGAAATACAATACAAACGAAATGAACTTTCCTCGTTTCCACCTGCTGCGAAGTGCGATGCACTTTATTACGATGAAAGTGGAAGCGTTCGTAGAATAACAATTCCATCTAATAATAGCTTTTACCTATGATTCTAGCGAAGATACTTGGAGAGCTAACAACTAGACGAGGAGTTCCTTATAATTACCAATTTGAAGGACCTCATGATGATGATGATGATGATGATGATGATGATCCGGTAAAAGTGAGTTTTTAATCCAAAAAACAAAAGACTATAAGTCTTGTCAAATGGGAAGGTGGGCTATACACGTTGATCTTCTTATTTTAAATGATCAGCCCTTCTTCAAGGTCGTACGTTGGATGTTAACTTGTTGCCGATGACATGGTGATAGAAAAAGAAAATAAAAAGAAATTAAAGTAGAACGAATAACATTGAACAATGAAAAAAATATAAATTTAAGTGAAAAAAAGAGAGAAAAAAGAGAGAGAGAAAGAGAGAGAGAAAGAAAGAAAGAAGAATAAAAGATGAGAAATTAATCGGACGCGCAGACCGAACGATATCGAATGGAAGCTCGCATAGGAACTGAGGACAGATCGGGACCAGAGGCCCGTTTCTCCCTACTCGATGCCCACCACCATCTTTCGTACATAAGTCAAGAAGCGCCTCTCTAATATTGAACGACGACGGTGGGGCACCTTTCTCTATACTCATGGGGTTAACACGAAAACTTACTGGCATATATTTATGTATATGTATGTATATGTATATACGTGTTTACTACTCGATGCTCATCCTCCTCCACTTCCTTCTCCCTCACCTCTTCCCCCTTTTCACCTCCTCCTCCTCCTACTTTTCTTCCTTCTTCACTACGTGTCAACTACGTTCACGTGGGTCCGACCAAAAGAGAGAAGCATCATGTTTCTTACTTACATTTTATTTTTATAATATGTATGTGTCGTAGATACATGCATGTGTGTATGTATATATGTGTTTACGTGATATTTTCTCTCTTTCATTTTTATTAGAAAGAACAGATAGGACCGGACGTATATGTGCAGATAGTGTTATTGCTGTTCAAGTACCATAGAAGACAGGTGAGTGACAGATCACATCCTGCGGTTTTACATAAGGGGGATGTAACATGCCGTTAATATTCCTTTTTAACACCCATGTATGTTGATTTACACTTAAAACTCGATGTTTAACTTATCTCATTTGTTCATCTTTTTTATGTTACTTATAAATCATCACATTTTTGTTTAAATTTTATAAAGGGGTTGTAACGTACCGTTAATATTCTTTCAACATACGTGATTTGAAATTAAATTTGATATATAACTTAAATTTTGCATAATTTTTTTTTTATGAGACATATTTTTTGTTTATGTTTTATTTAAGGAAGTGTAATATGGCATTAGTGTTTCTTTTTAATATTCGTGGATTGATTTATACTTACTAAAATTTTGCTAAATAACAAATGATTGGTGATAATTTTAATGATGTATAAGTAATTTTATAACATTTTAATAATGGAAGTAATAATTTAATTTAATTCGGTTAATATTTTTTTTGTATCCATGCATTATATACTAAAATTTGTTATATATAACATAAATAATTAATAATATTTTTAAAGTACATATTTAATTTATTAATATTTTTCTTTTTTTATATAACACCTAAATGAGAGAGATCCAACAAAATATCTTAATGGTAATCGAAAGAATAATAATTGAATTTAATTAGGTTAATATCTTTCAACACACGTCCATATATTATACTAAAATTTGCATGTATAAATAATATTAACGATGATAATCTAAAATAAATGTTGTCAATGATAAATCGAAATGAAATTTTGAAACGATAATCGAAAGTAATAATTGAACTGAACTCGGACACGAAGGGATATCAATAGTGTATCTTTACGTCACTATTACTATTACTACTACACATACACAAAAAAAAGACGGACTAGTTACGAAAGAAGAAAAGGAAAGGCCGTTCGAACTCTTAACTGAAAGAGAGGAGTCAGCCAACGGTCGATGAACGCGAGCATTCAAAAGTTAAGAGGATGAGCACCCTTGTTGTAAGACTTTCCTCCTTGGAGATCCACTTCTCTTCCAACGACGAGAAAGGTAGGGGACACTGGGCCGATTATATTCAAACCGAAGACCATCCTACACTTTTTCGATGACCTCCAAGGCCTATCGAAATCGAAGTCTGCTTACCTTTCTTTTCGTTTAGTAGTAGTAGTATTAGTAGTAGTAGTAGTTTAATACTTGTTCGTAATCTATAGTTTTCATCAGTTTCTTACAATCTCACACTGTTTAACCCTTTCACGCTCGATAGCTACAAATATCTACAGGGTGTTTCATCAATTTTTTATAAATGAATATCACTTCCATATTCCAATTCAAATTATTTCATAAATTTATATTAACATGACAATCCGGAAATGTCTTATGTTATTTTTTTCTATGAATTGTTACCAATACTATTATCAATATATTGAATTGTTTGTATTAACAAATACATTTTTTAAATAATTTATGGCGATAATTGAGTAATTAAATATTATATTATTTCTATAGTATTTAAAACAATAGGAATATTTAATGTGAAACATCCTGTAACATATACAACGTTTAATGATATCGTTCTTCCTCGTTCATTCGATTTTAGGTCTCGCTCTTAGAAAGTACCATGGCTAGAATATTTTGTTTTATTTACTTTTTATTCTTCGTATCATTGTACGATTCATTTTGAGAGACATTTTAATGTCTCCATTTCATTGTCATTTTCGTCATAACGATGATTGGGCTTGTAATAAATAAATTTCATGTTTTTATATGATCCATTCTGAAGGGTGGGGGTTGGAATAACTTTCTTCAGATCTTCCTAGATAGGATGGAATGTTGAAATAAAAAAGAGTATGTAACTAATTAACGTTCTAGTCCAGTTATTTACTTATGAATGGGTAAGTTATATTAATCTTTGTCCGATGGAAAGTAATGATGTGTACTCATACTCATATACATGCTTGTTTAATGCGTGTTAAGGTTTAATGTAAGTAAGCATTGTTCTTTTTCTCTCTTTATAACTGGCTTCTCGTGTGTTGCTTCTTTAGTTTCTTATGAAATCTTAGTGGAGATCTAGTAAACCAGTTAAATGGGATGACCTAGTAGATATTTACTTCGGTTGCAAAAGCTTCTGCACTGGAAACTTCTCGTTGGTTGCGTAAGTCTTATACGAAATCGCCATCTCAAAAGATAGAAAGAGAGAATCATCGATGATCCTTCACTCCGTTTCTCACGCGTTCTTGCGTACTTGCACGTACAGATATATGTGTTACCTCGTTTATTAGCGCATACCTACTTTTAATGAGAGAATAACTGAAAAGGGGGATGGATGTAAGATAATTTTCTTTGGAAAAAAAAAATGAATAATTGCATTACGAAATCGTTTCGTCTAATAACGTTCATCGTAAAGAATACATTTAGAAGGATAGGTAAGAGTGAGAAAGATAAATAGAAAGAGATTGGCATATTGTTCGAGAATTTGATTTAGCAAATTGTATTATACGTAGATTTATTAATTTTGTCAAAAGATCAACGTTCGCGCAGGCGGCAGAGAAACTAAGCGAGAAGGATTTGGCGAACGTTCAAGTGCCGTCAAGATTCAAGACGCGTGTCCCACTTGGCAACTTTCACTTACGTTGCCGTAAGAGGTACAAATAACTACCCAAGAGTTTCGAATATGATGGAAAGAGAATCTTCCTATTTTTCGAGGTTCTTTTTTTTTCATTTACAACGGACCTATCATTGACGAGAAGATTTATCTAAATGACAGTACGTATTATGTAAAGATACTAATCGTTTCCTGTATGTAACTAACGATTAATGTTTTCCTGAACAAGAAATTTAAACATCATCATTAATAATTACTATCGTTTATGGTGTATTCATAAAAATTTAGTTAAGATGATAGAAAATTCTTGTTATTGCATTAAAAAGATAAACAACGATTAAATTTAATCTTTCACGTGTCAGTCACAAATCAAATAAACAAAATTATTGATATCAAGTGGTACCATATGAAAAGTTATATTGCATAATTTCTATTCGTTGAACAGTTCGAAGTAGAAATCGATATGGCATCGCGTGTCAGACACGATACGATTCTCTCTGTTTAAGTTCTACAAATAAGCAGTTATCGAGAGGATAGTTGTGTGTTTCTTGAGCACCGGGAGCTCCTCACCGGTGGTGATAGTGATGGTGGTGGTGGTGATGATGGTGGTGGTGCTAGTGGTGGTGGTGGTGGTGCTGCTGCTGCTGCCTGGATGTAACGTAACTGTTGAAGAGTGAAAGTGTTGCAAAGTGGGACGCTGTAGGAAACTATGCCTCCATCTTATAATTAATAAAGTCAAGCAAAAACAACATCTTTTCATGCTCCTACTACTAGATAAGGTATATAGGCATATTGTTTTAACAGGAACATGATATTTTCGCAATATCCGCTGATAATCGGTTTAAAACTACGCTTATTCCACAATTTTCACACTCCAACTAATAATAAGAAAAGATCCTTTTCACGCATGCGCCAACACGTTGTAGTTTTAGTTTTCCGTTTCGGTTTAAGTTTTTTCAACGTCAACCAGAACTTCCTGTTTTAATACATAATAATAAATTATAGTTACTGTCTTATATTTCCTTCATATTAAATCTAATTAAATATAATTTTTTGTTTGTTTATTATTTTTTATTTAATAATTTGTTACTTTTCAAAAATGATGAACTTTTGTAATCCGAGATAAATTCCGTCATCTTCTTAAGTTTCATGCATTTGAATTGAAATTGAGGACGCTACTAGGATGATACAATAAAAAATAAAGAATTGATGACTCTTTCGAAATAAAATCGTTTTAGTTAAATTGCATTTCTTATCTTAAGAATAATGAAACACGAAACAAATTTACTTATAAGTAATGGAAGACAAGAAATAAGAAATCAACGGTTCCAAGTAAGAAACTGATGAGTAGGTTTATAAAAATGTATGAGTAAGTATTTACGTATATACCTTATTCGTGAAAGTGAAGCTTAAACTTTTTTCTTTCTTTCTTTCATTTTTTTTTCTTTTTTTTCTTTTTATATACAACTCGACGACTTTGGACCGTTCACCTTATATAGGTAAATGTAACCGATTTGGATTATACTCTTCTTCTATACAGGTGACCTGAAAGTCGGAATTCCTATGGTAAACATATTTCAAATACCATGCATTAAAATCACCGATGTTCGTATTCAAAAGATAGTAGCCATTTTATTTTTTTAAATTTATCTTTATAAATTAAATATATTAAAGATAAATTTGATATTAAAATATTATTTATTTAATTTAATTTGTATAAATAATTGTTGAATATTAGATATCAATAAATTTCGGCTTTTAAAAAAATATAAATTGTTAATAATTAAATAAAACAAGAACAGATTTATTCATGTATAAATACTTTTAAGTTTTTGTATGTGTAATACAGAGCGCGCTATATTACATGTGCTACATATACGTTTGTCGGTAAAGTAGTTTTCCAATGCTACATATGTAATTATTGACAAATGATTATTTTATTTATATAAATAATTGAATAAAAGTAATAAATAAATATAATTAATTATATTATACATTGTATAATATATTTTTACTTATATGAAAATAATTAATAATATTTTGTAATTTTTTTTAATATATTGGTAACACTGTTAAACAGATTGATACAAATCGTAGTGCGTGAAAGTGTAAGTTCTGTAAAAGAGGTTATCTTTTTTAACGTGTAACCATGAGTTTTAGAAATACAAAAGAAATAATAGAAGAAGGAGACGTTATTATTTTATATTTAGGACATACAAATATGCATTCGTTGGAAGTAACACCAAAAACATTGAACAAAAAGGGTGTCTTGGTGGAAAATGTATTTCAAACGATTTACGGTGCACTCAAAGTTGCTTCCCTCGTTGGCCAAAAGTATGGTAGCAAAATTAAATTGTCCAGAGGATGGGGTCACGTTTTACAACCAACACCAGAACTTTGGACTCTAACTGTTCCCCATAGAACACAAATTATTTACACTCCAGACATAAGTTTAATTACATACTTAATGGAACTTTCACCGGGCCAAACAATCATTGAGACAGGTTGAGAAAGCAGCTGAACTTTCCTAATCCTAAAATACATCTATTTCTCTAATCTGTTATTAAAACATCAGACTAAAGTATCTGCAGGCTTAAACAAAACGTTTCCAAAAGCCTACACTTGGGTACATTTCTTGAACTTATATATGAATATTATTTTTTATATCTTATATTTTTATCATTGATTCATAGTACATCAAGTTCTTGTAGCAAATTTTTCTAATATTCACTTAAATTTGATTATTAAACAAATAAAATTATTCTTAACATATGTAAAGTATACGAAAACAGTTAACTTATGTTGTATTATATAATGATGTTCATCGCATTGATTAAATTCGATTGTACATATTTTAGGTACCGGAAGTGGTTCACTTTCACATGCACTTATTCGTGCAATTCGTCCAACCGGTCATCTTTATACATTTGACTTTCATGAACAACGTGTACAAATTGCTACCGACGAATTTAAGAGACACGGTCTTGATGATTTCGTTACTGTTGAATGTAGAGATGTTTGCGCTCAAGGGTTTGGTGAAAAAATAGAAAACAAAGTGGATGCGATATTTTTAGATTTACCACATCCGTGGTTAGTTGTAAAACATACGTTAAATGCCTTCAAGAAGTCAGGTAAATTTCATTTAACTTTATGATCATATAGAATTTTACATTTTATGTTTCATTCAATAGGAGGAAAGTTGTGTTCATTTTCTCCATGCATAGAACAAGTTCAAAGAACTTGCGCAGAACTTACGTTAGAGGGTTTTATTGAAATAAAAACTTATGAATGTTTACAAAAAGAATTAACAGTACAATACAAGAATTTACCTGTTTTAAATTTGGAGTGTTTAAAATATAAGGTATAAATTGATATTATTTAATAACGTTGCTATAAATTAATCCCTTGCGCTATGATTTAAAGCGCATGCATTTGTTACAGTGCAAGGGATGAATATTGAGTTTAATAATAAACGTTGTTTTTTTATTCTTTACTTTACAGCGTGACGATGAACAAGATAAACAACCGAATGTAAAAGACAAAAAAGAATCAGAAAAGTTTTTGACTGTAACTCATCCTCATTCGTTGCCTGGTCATACAGGTTTTATTACTATCGCGACTTTAGTACCAGAACATGCGAGATCTCTTAAACAAGATGAGAAACTTTAATACAAAAAAAAGTCATTATTTAAAGATAATTTGAAATAATATAAACAATCCGACGACTTAATTTTATTGTGTTATTAAGTGTAATAAATATTAATTCTTATTCTTTTATTCAGAGATATCTTTATTATGATTCATATAAAGTACGAAGTCAAAGAAATTAAGTAAAGAGGAATACTATCATTTGATTAAAAACTATTTTATGTGATTCACAATGTATACTTCATTTATCGTTTTACTGTTAAATTCCATACATTTTTTTCTTTTTTTTTCCTTATTACACGATACAGGAAATTTGAAACTTGTACATTTATAAAATAAAATAATTCATAATATTCAATCATTAATTAAAAATCATTTGTTTTAACAATTAGTTTGAATTAATGATTTTCATTTTCCCTTTTTTTTTATAGATGTACAAATTTTCGTTAAAAGATATTCAATAATTACAAACAATTTTATACTGTTGGTGATAAAAAAAAAGAAAAAAAAATAATTACCTCCTTTTCTTCTTTGCACTATTAAAACTATGAAGCGCTATTTAACGTACAACGGTGGGAGAAGAATTATAAACTAACGCTACAATCGTGATCATAAATTAATTAGCCAATTTATAGTGAGTCTAAATATTTAATATCGCGAACTAATGGTTGTAAGTACGCGAATGATTCTAATTCGGTGGTTTAATTATGATTATCATTTTAATGTTATAATGGATACAGGGATAAGTGCAATAACGATGATTCGTGTGTAATTAAAAAATACAAATTATTCTCTAATCGTTCAAATCAAATAATCTACAAAATATAGCACTTTTCTATTTCATTATTAATGTCTGTAATACGTTATCAACCAAACAACAGAATAAAATGACTCATGAAATTTATCAGAATGTTTATACAAATGTTTTTTCTTGTTAATTCGAGACATACGGTATACAATTTGTAAAATACACATAATTTCTAAAATAAGTTATTCACTTTTGTGTTCATTTATTTTGTGCACTGTAATATATAATATATATCAGGACTTTTCAAAGTGTAACTCGAAATTTTATACAAAGTCGCAGAAATTTGAGTGAAAGTATAAAATTTCTGCACTCGCATATAACTTCCGTAAAAATGTATTCAAAATTAGTTTGGCAGCACTATGCGTATGGTAAATCTGTGAGTTTATGATAATAAAAAAGAAAATGAAATAGAGTCTGTAATCAGAATCTCGAAAATATTTTATTTTTTATTTTATTTTTTATTTTATTTTTTATTATCGAATAAAGAGGGTTATATATATATATATATATATACACTATTATATATATATATATATATATTATATAATATATATAATATAATATAATAAAAAATGTATATATATATATATGATACTTGTAATGGGCTAATTAAATGTTAATGAGAGCATTTATGAGAAAAAAAATTATTTATATAATAAATGTCAGTACATTATTATTTTCCTCGCAAATAATTGCGAAGATAAAGGCACAAATAGAAATATGTATGTAGGTTATTTATGTGTGTATGTGTATGTTTTTATGTACATGTATTATTTGTGAAGTTCTTAATTAAAATTTAGAAAAAAAGAGCATCTAGTACAGGGCTTTTCAAAGTATGACTAGCGACCTTTTATAATGGTTGCAGACCATTGAAACAAGAAGTAAACATTTTCTGGATCCGGAAAATTCATTGAAAATTAGTTTGATAAAACTAATTATATGTCCGTGAATTTATGGTAGTGAAAGAGAAGATAGTATAAAGGGTCGCAAAAATATTTGCTGAGGTAAATTGGGTGTTTCCTAGTGGAAAAACTTGAGAAGCTCTGTTCCAGTATGTCTTTGATATATCAAATCATAAAATTTCGAGTATTAAAATATAATGAAAAGGAAAAAGAAAAAAAGATATTATATTTTAACCACATAACACCATAGAATTAAGTCAATGTTAATTGACACCGTAACCAATTCCAAATTTGCTCATTTCTTATCGTTATTATTATCATTATCATTATAATTAATATTATTATATTTCTGTCATATTATACGAAATGATTACACTCGTAATACTGTTCATCGATTAATTACTAAATTAATGAATGCAAAATCAATTGATTAAATTGGAAATCTTATTTAATTATTATTTCGCAATTGAATTCAAATATTTAATTAATATTAATGCGTATTTTTGTGTTTTAAAATATTTTCTTTTTTTTCTGGGGGATACTTTTTTGGCGCTTGTACTTTGTCGTTTCTTTTTCTTTCGTTCGTAGGATGCATACGTTAAAAATATGTAATTGTCATTTAATAATCTTTTTCGCTAACTTAAAATCTAAGATGATATTTATATTAGCTATTATTTACAACGATTTGGTTATTTTTAATGATCACCCATGTACACTCGCGTTAGTTTTTTTACTTTGTTTTTTTTTTTTTTTTTTTTTTATCAATCGTTCGCTATAATCTGGTGGAGTCAATTCTTTGGATACTACCGTGGAATGCAGCGTTTGTCATACCTTTTTTCTTTCTATAGGATTTCTTTAAAACAGGTGTTCTGAAAAAATATTAAGAAAAAAAAAACAACGAATTTTAAAAAGATTATTTAGATAGAAATGATTTAGAAAAGAACAAAATAAATACAAAATATGTGCACGTATTTTTGTTCCCTTTTTTCTAATTAGAAAAAATGAATATTTTTGTTTAATACTTACGCTGGTATGCATGGAATCCACCAGAAACTTTGATCCCTACCAAAATCATTACCCTCTTGTAATGATTCTGGTAAATCCTGATTCAACGTTTCCGGTAAAGTTAAAGTTAAAAATGCAACTACGAAGGACAAAAGTCCGAGAACTACCAAAGGTAATGCCGGATGTACGTCGGACTGAAATTTAAAAGAAACCATATGATAAATTTCAATTTTCTCACCAATTTGTTATCTTTTCATTTGTGAAATTTCGTTAATTTTTTAAAATACTTATTATTTGCAATAATATTAATTTTATCGGTATTGATGCATAATGTATTGTATATACTAACCAGATAAATGATGTATGGTCCAATAATATGAGCAAAATAACCAATAATATGAATCAATGAAACACCTTGCGCTCTTACCACTGTTGGTAACATTTCAGCGGCATATTGAAAACCAATATTCGCGGCTATGTTTACTCCTAAACGTGCTAAAATAGCCATGGCCACAGTGAAATATCCTAAAATCATATCGTTGATCAAGAATTTATAATTAGAACTAATATTAGTAATTCTTATACATAAAACGTACATAATAATAATATTAACAATAATAATAATAGAGAACAATCACAATTGTTCACGTTAATCATAAACGATACACGTGCATAGAAAATTTAATTTAATATTATATAATTGATTTATGATTTTAATATTTATATTATCAACAATTATCGAATTTGTGTATATTTAAATAATGAAAAAAATATAAATTAATGAAATATAAATGAATGATTTACCTTCGGGAGTTGCAATGGCGACGAATGAGAAAATACCGCACAAAAACATGGATGCAAATCCCATCCATCGTCTTCCCCATCTATCCAGCAAAAGAGCTAAAAGAATAGCAGCTGGAAGTTCGGTCATTGATGCAAGAGAAAAGGATGTGAACACGTCAGGATCCAATAATTTCATGTTCCATACATGCCCATCAAATACCAGAACTATGAGAAGCCTATAAAAATGACATCAGTTAGTCATTAAAATGTCAGTCATTAAAAATGACATTTCTGGATAAATATTTGATTTATTTTTCTTTTTTAATATCAATTTTTTATTTACCAATATATTATAAGTATTATTGTTATAAAAGCTAATCTAGGTAATTTGAATAGATCCAACACAGTGTGTTGATGATGGGCAGTATCCTTTTCAGCTATAGTCTTACAACTTTTTTCGAATTCCTCAAAAATCTCTGGTTTCACTTCCTTTCCGTTGACCTTGGCGAATTTTTGCAGCATTTCGATTGCTTTACTTGTATTTCCCATCATGATATACCATCTAAATAATAAAGTACGAAATTTAAACTATGCCTAATAATATTATATTATTATTTATTATTTAATTTCATTAGGTAAATTAGTGAATTGAGAGATGAGATGATGATAATTATTATTATTATTATTATTACTAATGAAATTTATATATATATAAAATTTGATTTGTAAATACCGTGCACTTTCTGGGACTATCCAAGGTCCAATAAATGCGACGATCATTGGAAATGCAGTAACTATACTTAAAATTCTCCAATCTGCTATCCAATAAGCAATCCATGGTAACAATCCAGCTGCCGCAGCGAAATAAATTCCAAATGACATATTTGCGAACAAAGTTCTATATTTTGGTCCGACATATTCGATAACTGAAACGAAAAGATGAAATATGTGTAAGTAAAAAAAAAAAAAAAAACAATCGAACAATTATTAATTATACCGATGATTATTTTTTAATTTTAACAATACATTTCTTTTTTTATAATTAAAGAAATTGTTCGAGAAATAAAAAAAAAAAAATACTTACCGATGATAAAAAGAATGTTGAAGCAATTGTCAAATGACGAACCAACGATCAATCTGGCCAAACAAAAACTCCAAAAGCTATTACAAAATGCTGTAGCAACGGATGCGAAAAATCCTACGGCATTACAGGAAACCAATGCTGGTATTCTACCATAATGATCGGCTATGTAACCAAAAATAAAACCACCGATGATACTTCCTACGAAAAATGCTGATTGAGCTGCCGAACTTAGAAATGTTTTTTCGCAAACCCAGGATAACTGTTTTTCATAAAAATAAAAAAGAAAAGAAAAACAATAAAATTAAAAGAAATTAAAAGAAATTAAAAAGACATTTTAAATATAAATTAAAATTAAAATTAATTAAATATAATAAATTAAAATTAAATATAAAAATAAATTAGAAATATTTTCGATGCCGATTGTCGATGCACGATAATAATTTTATTTTATAAATTCTTTTTTTTTACGATAATAATTTAATTTATAAATTCTAACCTCAGCAGCAATGGAGGCGTAAGGTATCATCGTGTAATTGTATTCCCATCCATTTTTGCAAGGAATTGTAGGCCAATTTGGATTGGATTGTCTGATTCCTTCCTTGAGAATATCGGTGTAATTTACATCGTACATGAAACATCTCGAAAAGGACGTTGAACTTTCTAATTTTAATTCCTCTTTCGTTGGTGGTGGTATCGCTAAAGAGATTCTAAACAAAACGAAATAAAAAAAACAAGAAAAACAACACATTAATTTTTAATAGATCAATTTTTTTTTTGTTCAGTGATTGAAAAAGAATTAAATATAATTTAAAAACAAATAAATATTAATCTTTATTTGCTTCGTTTTCACGGACGTGATATTTCGCGATGACAATACTGTTTGTATCGGGTCACAGAATGAAAAATTTTTTTCAAAAAAAATCAATTTATTTTCCATAATTTCAAGCTTGAATTGATAATAGATATGAAGAATTTTTTATTAATTACAAAATGAAGATTATGAAATATTATACGAGTATGTTCGTCATATAAAGGGGAAGAAAATTAAATTACAAAATAATATTCATTTATTGTTACGTTATTTCAAAGTTATACGAACCTATAGAGGATTATTAATCAATATATATAATTATAATAATAAAAATATCCAACATTTCTTTACTCATACAAGGATTATTACAAAATGAATAAAAAACATTAATTTTCTAGTAATTTAATTTAATTTAATTTTCTTCGATATTATAAATGAATCCATTCAATAAACGTTTCAATAATAATTAGAAAATCTTTGAAACGAATTTATCCTGAATTTAAAATCCGTCTGTAACAATTATTATTTGTTTTGTAATAACATATTTTTACGTGTAAGTTGGAATTAACTTCAACGTTCAATGCTGTTAGACACGCGATAATACGAAGGTTACTTTGGATGGTCCATAAAAGTAAATTTACCGTGTCACCTGATTAGTTGGGTTTTTTTTTAATTTTTTATTTTTTTTATCAACAACGATTGTCCGATAATTAACCGGGACTAGAACGAGATAGAACACAACTGCAAGGTTAACTTTATAATCTATTTTTTTATTATTCTCGTTTTCATAACACCAAATATCTACACATAAATACACACACATATACTCATAATATATATATAAATGCTTGTTTTGGATCTACGGAAATGCTTGTTTTATAAAAAAAAAACAAATTATGAACACTTGATTGGTGACTAATTTTCTATACATACCTAAATAGATATTTTATATATATATATATAAACGATTATGAAGAAATAATTTTGTATTAATTTTTCCTCATTTTTTTTTGTCAACAACTCAAAAACAAATTACGTTTGTTTGTTTTTTCTTTGTCTACGATCGTTTTATTCATTCATTTATATTACCTATATCCTGTTCATTAATCGTATTTTAAAAGGAAAAAAGCAAATAAATAATAGGAAAAAATAAAAGAAAAAATTGAGATGAATATGTGTCGAACAAGATCTCGATTTACGGTCGATTAATTTTTTTTCAATAAATTCTATTGCAATTCTAATAAGCATTAGTTTTAAAAAAACTTAACACGTTTCAGTTCTCTTCTTTTAATCTTTCATGAGTAACGATTTCGTGGAAATCAGATGGGTCGATGATTTATGACGAAACACGTGATTTCTTTATTTTTTTTTCTTTTACTTTTTTTATCCTTCTCTCTTCTTCTTTTTATTCTTCATTAATTATTTTCAAAAAATCTCGTTTTTTTTCCTACTAAGAAAAATTTAATCGATTCGTTGTTCCTTACGAGTTTTTTTATTCATTCATCGTAATTATAATATAAAAAAATAAGAAAAAAATATTAATTCGTATATATATTTTCAATGTGTGAATTATAAATCATAAAACAAAAATAAATATTTACGATGCACGAATTATACAATAATATTATATTAAATTAACATGAATACAAATTTGTAATATATTAAATATTTAATAATTTATTTTTATTTTTAATAAATTAATATAAATAAATTAAATTATAATATATTATAACTCATAATATATATAATATTATATTATAGATTAATAATAATATAATATTATTTTATTATTTAATATATATAATATATTAAAATATTATATATAATTATATTAATATATTACAATAATATAATAATATATTTATATTATATATTATAATAATATGTTTATTTATTATTATTATATTTATTATATTAATAATAATTAATCTATTATTATTATATTATATTATAATTAACATAGTATAAATAAAAATTATAATGTATTATTTAATATGTAATTTTATAATAAATTAAATATTTTAATTCTCTAATAAATGAAAAATAAATTATATCTTTGCTAAACGAATGATAAATCAAATTAGAACTAAATGTAATATAACTATTATTATTTGAAACGAGTTTACATTTATAATCGTTATCGGAAGTATTAAACTAGTTTGATCATAAATGCTTAGACAGGTAGCATAGACATAGGATTAGTCAATAGATTTAATCTCTTTCGAATGTTTCGTATGAATGGATTGTTCGTAGAATGGAATATGTAAAGCAAAGCAAAGAAGTTGGATACTAACTCACAATCAGTGGTGGTCAACACTGTTCGATTGCTATCATAATCGACACTAGATTATTTATAATACAATTTGATATTAAAAAAATGAAATGATGACTCTAAAATTTAATTTAATCTTACAAGTTAGAAAATTTATGAAAAATTTTAAAAAATATTATCAAATATGTTTGATTTATACACTTATGTGAATCAATTTTATCATATAATTAACGAAGAGAGAGAGAGAGAGAGAGAGAGAGAGAGAGTTAAACAAAGTTCATTCATTTTATTGATTTTCGTACTGAAAATTAATTATTGTTATCTTTGTCAATCGATTAGAGGTTTGATAAAAAAAAAAATAATTATAAACACTCTTGATTGGTGACTAATTATCTAATAAGAAAATAAACTTTTTATTTGTATTTTTTTTGCAGTCATTTTTTAATTAATGAAATATCATACCCTTCTGTCAAATTAGTCACGTATTACACAAGACGTTTGAATGCGTTAAATGACAAGATTTTAGTAGATAGATCGAGACACACTTTTCAGAAATAAAGAATCGATCGTATATAAAATAAAGTTGGTCACCCTTGATCTAACTGACGTAATCAACGTTCAACTAGAAAAGAAAATATTTTATTTAGCAAGATATTTTTCCTTTTCATTTTTTTTTTCCGTATCTGTCGTTATTTCTACATTTTGCGTAATCGTGTTCGTTCATACGTCTATTGCCATGTCTATACATTTGCATAGTTCCGCTGATCTTAAGGAATTCAAGAGAATGAAAGAGAATTAGAGGAAAGACTCTGAGAGAAATCAGTAAAATACAATCTACGAATTAGAATTTCTATTGAGTCATATTTTATTATTTAATTTCTCGTAAAGAAAAAGTATTAATAGATTTCTCAGTATATAAAAAATATAAAATATTTTTATCCCTTTGATTAATTTCAATAAAAAGTAATTTACTTGAAAATAAATCAATTTGAATATTTTTAATAATATTTATATATTATATTAAAAAATAATGTAATTAAAATAAGATACGGGGCTTTTAAAATGATAAATACAATTCTGAGTGATAAAAAGAGGCAACGACATTTCTAATATTTTTGTTTAAATATTTCAACATGCGATAATTTTGAAAAAGAAATTTAAAAAAAGGATTGATAAAGTAATTTCAATGAGTAGGATGATAAGAGTTTTTTTTTATTAGAAATTTAAACTTGTCTAGTCATTATGTGTATTACTAATCTCTACAAATAATAATTATCTAAGATCATCGTTGCAGATAGAATATGATCGTGTGGGTGCCATTTTGCATATTACATTTCGATCTCGTGGTTTTCCTTATTGTACAATACATTTTGTTTACGATCGTGTAATCATGTATGTTGACATTATTTATTTCTATTTAATCTTATCTCATGTAAACAAAATGTCTATTTACAGATATTTGAATATTTCTAAAATGAGTTTTCTAAAAATTTCAATTAAATAAAAGAGATTTGAAAATGAGTTATAGAAACAATAAAATGATTTTAATAATATTTATATGAAAAAATATTAATCGATTTTAATATAACAATTTTAATCCTTAGCAAACATGGAAACGATTAATAATAATTCTTGATTTTATATTATGAAGAAAAATGATTCATTTTATCGCGAATGAATTTTAAACTTCTATAAATCCATATTTTTTCTTCTGTATAAAAAAATAATACACATATATTTAATTAATTAATAATATTTATACATTATCAGTATAATATTATTTTGCAAATGTACATGTAATATATTAACATAATTATCTGTGACGAGGTGGCCGAGTGGTTAAGGCGTTGGACTGCTAATCCAATGTGCTCTGCACGCGTGGGTTCGAATCCCATCCTCGTCGAATTGCATTTTATTTAATTAATAAAATGGGATATTAATAATATAATAAACAAATATATATTATTTAATAAAAATTTGCTGCTATTTTTATAATTATTATTATTATGGACTAAACTATTTTGTATTGAAATATTTAAATAGGTCAATTAAAATTATTAACCTAATTTACAGATTAATTATTACTCGATGTTAAAAATTATGTTTAAGAGATCTAATAAGCACAAAGATCGATTAAAAATTTTACTATCTTTTTAGCGTTTACACAATTTGGAATTTAAATATCGTAAAAAAAATATTTAGAACAATTTTATCCTAAATATAATAATATTTTAATCTTATTCAGTGATGAGAAAATCAAATGAAATTTTATGAATAGATACTTTTGCCAATTTTCACGATAATAATCTTTTAAAAATGATTACGAATGACGTATGAAAAGGATTGAGTAACTTTTATCGTCACTATGCATCTATAGAAAATGTTTAAATAATCCAAAGATATTTATTCGAGAAGTTGTAAAACATCGACAATCCAATGTTCGACATTTAAAACGCAATGTTGAAATCTTGGAAATCCTTTTAAATGTATGTTGTATATTCATATCATTTTCTTTCTAATATTTTTTCAGCGGTTAGATCATTCGTATATATATTAATACAGAAAAATAGAATTGATTATTATCATCAATGATTGACTATTAATTTTCATTAAAAAATAAAAGGAAAAATCTAGTAGTGAGATGAATATAAACAATTAGATAAATATCTGTTGTATTTTTTTTTATAGAAAATTTCATATACAAAAACGTTTATTTTCACTCACGTGATTACAATTTTTTGCAATTAAATAATTAGAATGTAAAAAAATAAAATGAGCTTATTAAGGAATTTATATCAAATATCAGATTATTAAGTTATTCGAACGAATGAAAAATTTCCAGACTAATATTTACTCACATTCGTATCTATGTGTTTGTTTATAATGTTGACTACTCATCATTTAATAAACCCAATGTCTGGAATTGATAAAAAAATTATACTAATAAATCGTATCTCGAAAAAAATGAAAATATACAACGATTAACATTAATTTCTTGTCTCTGTTTTCAAATTTTTTTTCTCTTTTTATATAATATATATGCGTGTGTGTATATTGTATTATTAATGATAATCGATTATCAAGGAAGCGTTACGCTGGTAAACATCACGTAGATTCTAACTTGTAAATTGCAACGAACTATTACGAACCAAGTGTATTATGCAAATGAATTTAACTTCTGTGTCTGTTATTTAACGATCAGCGTTAAATTTGTATTTTTTCTTTTTGTTTTATAATATACAAAAGTGACCATAATTACATAAGTTGGTTAGTAATTAATAATTTTTACCTGACGAAAGAATGATATGAACTAATTTGTAAATGAAATATAAATTCAAAAATATAAAACTTGTTTAGAAATGTCATAATACGCAAACAAATAAGTTATAACTAAAATTATATAAAAAACTAAAGTTATAAAAAAATAAATAATCATAATACTGTTTAATTATCTTGTTTATAAATTTCTTAATAAAAATTATAAATAAAATTACATAAAAACATCAAAGTTATAAAAAAAAAAAATAAATAATTATGATAAATATGTAAATTATTAATTGTCACGTTTAATGAAAATGTTTATTTTTTTAATAGACATAATTATGAATCAATATATGCAGAAATTATTATTTAAATAGAAAAACTAAAGTTTTCCTTATAGGAATAAAAAAGAAAAAGGAAAAATAAAAAGGTTTTTTTTTTAGATAATTAAAGATAATTTTTCGGAAATGAAATGTTAAAGTAAACGGAAAAAAAAATAGCAATTAGCGTGACGGTTGTAATGATCTGTCACGTCAATCCGTATATAGAGAAAAAACGTATGAGTGTGTTGTGTGAGTTCTAGTTAACGGACTGTCTAGATGATTAAATATGATTGTGGATCAACATGTGGTTTTCCTGTTTTCCCAATTTTATGACTTTCGAAAAAACCTGTTTTTTTCAATTTTTCCACCTAACACATTATTCACACCTAACCACATACACCTTAATCAATTTCACGTATATTCTTTTTTCCTTAAGATTTGCAATCAAATATCATAAATAATTTATTAATACTTTTTTTTATCGATATGTTTCTTTATACTTTTGTGTGTATGCGAGTAAATGAAAAAAAAAAAATGAATAAATAAAAAAATATAAAGTTTTTGCTAGAAATTAATAAACGAGTTCTATTTGTGGTTATGACGTTGAATAAATATTATTATTATTATTATTATTATTATTATTATTATTATTCAATTTCAAATAGTAGTTAAAAGAAAAAAACATTAAGTGTGTTCAAATTTTTTAGTAATCATATTTTAGTTTGAAAAATTATGCAAATATTGTAACAAACAAGTCAACATTATTTCCATATATTTTAAAAAATTAATAATAATTTATTTATAATATAAATTAATTATATATATATATATATATATATATATATATATTATCAATTTTATTTTAATATCGTATTTTAAACTTTAATACAATAATATAAGAAGAATAACACACAGAGACGAGTGGGAAGTAGGAAATATTTCTAAAAGATAAAATATTTCGGGAATTTTAGGAATAACCTAAGATT
This sequence comes from Polistes dominula, assembly GCF_049000335.1. Classification (NCBI taxonomy): domain Eukaryota; kingdom Metazoa; phylum Arthropoda; class Insecta; order Hymenoptera; family Vespidae; genus Polistes; species Polistes dominula. Next base: position 4,187,653 of record NW_028301116.1, on the reverse strand, counting down.
ACAACTCGAGAAATGTAGTTTTCCTTGAAAAAGATGATTCTTGGTTCTCATGTCAGTTAAACGTTGAATGCACGAGAAAAAGGCGTTGACTTTGTTTTTTGCCTTCAGGCGATTTTACCGAATCTGCACGCTCGTTATTTTTCTCTCTCTCTTTCTTTTTTTGTTCTTTTTTTTTTTCTGTCTACACGTAAGTATATATGTGTGTGTGTGTGTGTGTGTGTGTGTGTGTGTGTGTGTGCGCGTGTGTATGTAAATATAGATGTTACTTACTTTTGATGATCTGTAAGATTCGAATCCATTAGTTCTGGTATCGAACACCAATGTTCAGCAGGTACCAGTGTTATGAAGAATTGTGCAAAATATAGGAACGCGTATACGAAGGTGAATGGCAATAGAATAAAAAAAAGGAACATTTGATAACGACCGGCTTCTCCAACGTATGGCAAAACGTCGTCGAAGGTTTCAATCTTCGTCGATTCATTGTCGTCTTCTGTCTTTCGTGAATCCACTGCCACCGTCATTTTTCAGTCTGCGAACAATTCAATTAATATATATTATATTCTTTTTATTTATTTAATTATATTTACAAAAAAAAAACGTTTACATAATTTTTATTAATTGTATGCTGTAATTTGTTATTTTGTTTAATTTTTTATTAATTTAATTTTCAATTGTGTGAACAGAGATGATGCATCATTGATTTTTTGGATATTTTGTACTAACACCTTTGTGTTATTTTATTAATATCCAAAAAACGTTTACACATATTAATAATATTTTTTTATTTATTGTATGATGTAATTTGTTATTTCTTTTTTTTATTCATTTTTAATTTACTTTTCAATTGAATAGAAATGCATCGTTGATTTTTTGGATATTTTGTATTAACACCTTTGTGTTATTTTATTAATCTAAACCAAGTTTAGATTAATTGTGATGATTCAGTCGTTATTTTGTATAATTAATTTTTTCCTGAAATGTTTTTTATTTAAATCATTTTCATTTTTAATTTTTTTTTTCAACCACGAATTCAGCCCTCTCATTAAATAATTCAAAATATATCACATTTGTTTAGTTTTAAGCTCTCGTATAATAATTTATTTATTTAATATAATGAAATCCAAAATTTTATTTGATTACAAAAATGATAGAATTTTCGAAGATTATGATAAAGATTTAAGAAAAATTTTGTTTAATAATTTTGGTGACACAAGATTGTGAAAGAGGATAATAAAAATCGTTGCAGATAAATGTAACTATAAATAGAATAGGGTAATAAAAATAATTTCAGTTATATTTGATTATAAAACACGGTAATAAGGAAACGTCATTGCGTTTGGGTTTATATTATTTGAGATAGCGATAAGATAATAATCATCTTATCTTTATTTCTTTAATGAAAATCATTGTTTCGCAATATTAACTTATATTCTAATTAATTCACGTAAATTTTATTCACGATTTTTAATTGTCTTTGCTATTATGAATAATTGAACGAGAAGATAAAAAATTAATTATTTTTATTTACTTTTCTTTTTTTTTTATTATTAAAAATCTTTATATAATTAAATTGAAATTAAAAACAACAAAATAATGCATTTTAAAAAGACGGTACTTTTTTTTGGGTTTGACAATAAATAATAAAAAATAATTTAAAACATTATATACGTAAATAATAAATAGATTATAGCAATTGGTTGCATTTAATAATAAAATATTGATTCAGTTCAAAAAACCTTGTAATTTCCAATTGAAAAATGATCAAATACAATTTGTACTCATTTAAATATAAAATATTACAAATTTCTATCAAATATTGATTGATCAATGAAATAAATTCAATAATAAAACTACAAAATTGGTCGAAAATTTAGATGCTCGGATGATAACAAAGATAAAAGTTACAAATAGAAATGAAAAGAAATGTCTACGATCTAAGATAAAATTTTAGAAAAAAAAAAAATATAAAAAGCCAAATTTAATAAGTTAAAAGAAAAGGACAAATTGTGATGAAAGTTAAACGTTTTGATGACCAAGAGATTAGAGAAATTAAAAAAAGGAAAAAAAAGATAAAAAACATTGACACGTGTCATGTATCAAGTTAGTTTCGTCGATTGTGGTTTATTAATCGTCAGGGTGGCATCGTTCTCGTTTCACATAAGAAAATAGACGAAAGTTAATTGAACGAGAATTAAGACGAATTAAAGTGAGACACGTCTTTTAATTCGAGTGTTTGCACGCATGCACTCACCCACATACGTGTACAATTAGTTATTGCGTTATATGTGTGTAAGGTAAGTAATAAAAAACGTTAGACATCTAACACGCGAAATCTGATTTAAAAACCCGCTTATCTTGAAGTTAAAGTGACGTTCAAGGTAATCATCTTTATTTTCTTCTTTTTTTTTTTTTAACGATGAATGAAATCATTTAATCATCGTAACGCGTTTTACAAAAGTTTATTATAATAAATGATAAGTGAAAATAAATTATGAATGTTTACGTATTTTGGATAAATATTAAGAAAGAAATAAAAAAATATAAAATCGAGACTAACTTAACAATATTAATTAATCAAAATGTCGGAAACAATTTGTAAATTGTTGATCGGATCTGTCAATTTTATCAATCAAAGGTGCATGTGTGTTTGTGACACGAATATCAATTTATTTTAATAATAAAAAAGATCAGTATTTAATGATAATAATTTTATGTCAACGTCATTTTTATCTTTTAATGAGGTCAAAATACTGTGAATTGAGCAAATATCTATTTAGCTATTTACATCTTTAGTTAAAACATGTTTCTAATTACATAGTATAATGTTTAAATCGTAATCTTGAATGATTAATTGAGAAAACAATTATAACCCGACCATAACTCATTTTAATCGATTGAAGAATCTATTAATTCGATTGATATAACAATCTTATCTTTTGAATGAAACGCATCAAAATTTGTCGAGAGATTGCAATGAAATAAAATTAAAAAAAAAAAGATATGAAAATAAAATATTTAAATAATATATATTAATTATTTTTATAATATAAAAAATAATATATATATAATATATAATTACTTAATAAATATAATATAATTATTAAAATAATAAAATTATTTATATAATTATTCACATTTTCGTTATAATTTTTATTGTCATTTTTTGTGTAATTAATTTGTTTCGAATAGAAAATTACTATGATCAAATTGATGACACAAAGAAACATATTATATTTATAAAATGATATTTATCTATTTATCTATTTCCATCTTTTTCTTTTTTACTAACGTTTCGCCGTGGTCATGGACGAGAGGGATATGAATCTTTCATAAAGTACTTATTTACAATCTATGTATTTATTACTGCAATGGTTAATTGGCACGCCTTGTTATAGATCGCGCGTGAAACGGATAAAAAATAAGATTAAAAAAAAAAAAGAAAAAAGAAACAGGAAGCAATGAAACTGCGTTACGCAACGATATTAATTGTTTTTTCAAATTGTTCGAGATTATTCTTTAATAGTTCATTCGTCAAGTTTTTGTATATTTATATATTTCAATTATTAATAATATATTTTTTCTTTCAATTATTACTATTATTAATTGTTAAAAAAAAAAAATAATATGCATGCGAGTTTTTTTGCCATTAAAATGCTTCATTAAATTCTAATTTCAATTTTGTATTTTAAAAATTAACATTTCTTCTATTTCTTCTCATTATTATTATTATAGTTTTTTAAGTGATGAAAATAATCTTAACAGTTGGTTTCTTTTTTTAAATCGAAAATCAAAGTATAACTATCGTATAATAGTTTATTTTCACGGTTCGTTCATTTATTTTCGTATCTCACTTTAAATTATAGATTTTAATATTTGATATCTTCACTTTTATCTGTTATCTTATTTTTTTTGAATTACAATTAATTGATAAAATCATAATTTCCGTTTCTGTATTTAAATTAAAAAGTGATATTCATTTTTTATGATAAACTGTCTTGAGAGTTACTTAATAAACATTTCGATAAGATAGATCATTTATTTCTTATTACTAAACACAACAAGTGTTTTTTTTAATAGAATAAAACAATGTAATGTGTTACTCATAGTTTTAGTTCTCACTTTCTTCTCACCCATTCCATTCTCATTTGTAAACAATCTCAACAATTTATATAGTTCTATCTCTTTCTTATATTTAATCTTCGTCAGTAAGTGGCAAGGACAACAAATTGAAGGATCCTTTTATTCAATTCTATTGTAAGACTTTTTTTTTATGAAATAAGCAGATCGATCACCAAAGATAATTATCGTGGAGAACAATTAAAATAACTTAGTTGTAAACGATTACAATTACGGTTTACACCAGACTAACGGAATTTTTTTACAAGAATGCGGATAAATTTATTAATCAGATTCCATTTAGTTTCGATAACTTTGTTCAATGTTCAAATGTGTTGTTGCAATTTTTATACAGGACCGTATTTTACACATTCTTAGAAATCTTAAATTGAAATTCATTTTATCTTGCACAAATCATTTTTATCTTAACTTATTAAATTAATTGTATCTTAACATAATCACAATAAATTTATTTTAATTCATTTAATGTATTTTATTTTTTTTGTAAAGGTATTTATAAACGTTTTATATTATTGTTATAAATAAAATGAAATTTTGTGAATAAAGATGATCCCCGAATTGAGATTCATTGTAGTTGATACGGTCCTGACAATATGTCACAGCATACAAGTCCTAAGGAAGAATCCTTTATTTCCTCTTTTAAACAAGATCCAACTATTAATTGACTTTAAGTTTTATCTCTTCTCTTTTATGCTTGCGAATTTAGTTAACGTCTCACGTTTCTTTAACACGTCATCTTGAGATGAAGACAAATAAGTGAATTCGAATGAGACGTTGATCGGTATCGAAGTATCAATCTTTTACGTTTGCCGTTAAAAAAAAAAAAAAAAAGAATAAAAAATTATTACTATACAAACGTAATTTTATCGATTTGTAAAATAGAAAAAAAAATAAAAAATAAATTATAATATTTTATTTTAAATCCCAAAATAGAAAACGGTATCCAATATATGAATTGTTTCTTTCTTCTCTCGATAGAAAATATATTACAATAATTCTTTTATCGATTATGTAAGATAATAAGGAATCACACACACACACACACACACACACACACACACACACACACACACACACACACACACACACACACACACACACACACACACACACACACACACACACACACACACACACACACACACACACACACACACACACACACACACACACACACACACACACACACACACACACACACAATTCTTACTAGAACGAGTTACCTTTTTTTTTTTATTTAATATTCACGTTAATAATATATCTTCTTTCATTAATATTAATAAATTTCAATTTTTGATAGGGGAGAGAAGTTTGCGAATGATCCTACGATAAAATGATTCGTCCTTGTACAAATACCATCGAATTTTTAACCAATAAGTTGATAGAACTTTTAGCAATGATTCAATATTTATTAAATTAATTTAATCGATACTTTCATTTTTTTCTTCTTTTTCTTCTCAATCATCTCTTTCCTTCTACTTTTATCTCTGTTTCTTTTTTTTTATTCATATTTTTTCATCTCTTACTTTAGTTTTTTATTCATGAAACTTTTTGTTCTCTGTGTTTTAAACTCGAGACTCAGAACGTTATTACATAACGAATATAATTATTGGATTTTGCAAACGTTTTTGATGGGACCCTATGATAATCCGTAAAATTATTTATTCAAGCGTATCATTCTGCTCGAAATAATAACAATTAATAACAAAAAAATCATCTATTCACGTTCACTTGGTAGAATAATACAAAAAATGTGCTTTCCGGAAGTACAATAAAAGTGTATTTGTTTCTCCATATGTGTATATGTGTGTTTGTATGGGTGTGTGTGTAAATGGAAACGTAAAACAAAGTGATATTTCAACAGTTAGCTATTCGACGAAAGAAAGGTTGATTTTATTTTCAAGGTAACTTAGACTCTTCCTTGAGTAGAGTAACACCTGCTATAATATTCAATTATTAATTATTCATATATCTATTTTAACATTTTGTTAAAATCAAATATTCATTTAACCTACTTACAATTAAAATTCTGCTCATTGATTTATGAAATTGAATGAGTTTGTAGATTCATAAAATAAAATTTCATTAATAATTAATCGAATTTATAATAAATCTTATTTATTTTTTATTTTCCCAGTTTTAATTTTAATAAACACGGCCTACTTGTCGGGGTACTGTTTTCTTTTTTTTTTTTTTTTGATGATGAAACATATAGTTAGAATAATTTAGAAAATATAATTTCACGATGAATGAATCTCGTGTAAACTTGATACATTTTATTGTAAAATGTGACATTAATTAAACAGAACGTTGTATAATCAATAAAGTTACCTAAACAAAGAAACACTAGTGTAGGAAGTGTTATAAAAAATAAATAATGAAAATAAAAAAATAAAAATAAAAGTAAAAAAAAAATAAAAAGCAAATCATTATTAGAAAGAAACAAATATTTCCTTGTTCTTTTTTTAAACACTAACTATTTAACATACTACTTGGAAGGGAAAATAGATTACTTTAAAAAAAAGAAAAAAATAACAAAAAAAAAAAAAAAAGATAGAGAGAAAAGAAGTAGAAGAATAAAATAAAATAATAAACGAGAGAAGTGAAGAATGAAATGACTCATGTTGAAAATACACACAGTCATAGATACATTTTTCGCGAACACGTTAGCCTTTCTATTAACAGCAACAATATAGCATTAACAGATTATATTTAATTCAACTAAACACATATTTGAAATATTCCTAATTCTCTTTGTCCTCTCTTCCTTCCTTTCAACTCCTAATTTTTTTCTTTTTAACACGTTTATATGTTAATTCATACAATGTAATAAACAAAGAATGTTAATACCTAGGTATAATATATTATTATAGTGATTTATAGAAGTATTGACATTTCCTTTTAATTCAATGTTTTCACAAATTATTTTACAAATGAACAATATGTTTATTTTAAAAAAAATTATAATTTAAAGTGAATTATATAATAGAATTGATTGATACCAAATTAATACCAATTTTTTAATCATTTATATTAAATGATATTTATATCAAAATAAAATATTCTTTTAGAATCAAATTAATATCCATTTGAAAGTTTAATTAAATGTTAAAATATGTTTGTGTGTATATAATAAATATGAAACTTCGTATTTATATATATATATATATATATATATATATATATATATATATATAGAAAGCAAATATAAATTATTTCAAATTTAAAATATAGACAGGAAAGGGGAAATATAGGGTACGAATATTCCTGTGAATCATTGTAAATATATGTTGACAAAGGTGTATTAATTAAATACGGATTTATAAATATATATATATATATATAAGTGATATTATCTTGTATTAATCATAAAAGAATAAAATCTCGTTTCAAGGTAAAACTTCGTAATTTTACGTGATCATGGAAAACGTATACAAGTGTGTATAAACTTTAATAGTCTATTTCAATATCCTATTATATTTGAACGATATGTTAGAAATATGTAAACACACATTAATAATACATAACGTACTAATATAAAAAAAATGTTATATTTAAATGTAGAAGACAATAAATAGTCTATGTTGGTTTCAAGGTAATGATTTGTCGTATCATTTCTATCACGTTTAAATTATTATGTAGATAAAATGTCAAACGTCATTTTTTTAATTATACCATTCGAAAAACTTCTACTATTTCCTTGTACATCTTTCTTTCTTTTTCTTTTTCCTTTTTTATTAAACAATATTAAATGTTTAACTTCAAGTTACGAACAAAGCACATTTTTTCGTATTCAAATGAATTGAAAGCATTTTGTTTTATTTCTAAATAAAGATCAATGAAAACTGTTTTCATTTACTAGTGAAAAATCTCGAATATTAGTAAACAATCTTTTTTTTTTGATCGAAGAAAATATTACTGAAAGGATAAAACCAAAATCATTCATCTCGGAATGTAGTTTAAACAATTTTTTCTAAATTATTTGTACAGTAAACATAAAAAATAGAAACAATAAATAACTCAGAGAAAAAAAGTATCGAAAAAAGTTAGGACAAGGAAAAACATTTTTCGTATCTATGGGAAATTTTTCCCATTATTCACATTTGTTTAGATAAGATCTATGATATGATTCTGTACACAAGACTTAAATCAGAAAAAGGGAATAAACGTCAGGGAGTAACTATTGTAGTCGATCGGAATGTACGGAATAGCACGAGGGGACCTTGGGAAGATATACCTGGGATTAAGAACCGGTTCAAGGACGAACGAATGGATGGGTAGTAGTTTGCAGTGTCGAAAAGTTCGACAAGATAGAAAATATTATATGTTTACCTGTTTGAATATACGTTTTACGATGAATCTCCCGATATAAATTTCTATATATATATTTCTTTTTTCTTTATGTTTTTTTCTTCCCTTTTTTCTTTTTTCCCTGTCGATATGAATATATATAGTCTCGTTATATTATCGTTGTTTATCACTCGGTTTTTTAGTTCGCGTGTATTATAGGTAAAAAAAAAACTTTCCCGTAACAATAATAATAATAATAATAATTATTATTATTATTAAATTATTATTTTTAATATATGTCACACTTTATACATGAAATCTTGTAGCACACGAATTTTATTTCTTTCTTCTCCGACAGTATTGAAGATGAAATAACAAATTGAGTTTGTAGACCCAAAAAGGAAAGAAAACAAGAAAGTTTTTTCTTATATAAAATAAATATTAGTATAATTGTTATAACACAAAAAAAAACGTGTTCCCGTGTTGTGCGACTTTTCGGTAAACGCTACATCGCCGTGTGTACTATCGCGTCGTCGAAACACGTTGTGTGTTACAGACTGTTCCATTCGAGAGCCATTGGTGGGGCTTTATAGTCTTAGTGACGGTACAGGATTTCCCCACCACCCAGGACCATCAGATAACTTTACTTACACCCGCTCAAGAGACGTTCCTCCCTGCGAAAGGCTCACCAACAAACAAACCAAGTCTTCTCAACACTGAAGTTAATGGTCTCTCTGTTAGTCTCTCTCTCTTATCTATATACATACACTTGTATTCTAGTTGCATTTGTAGTAGTAGTAGTAGTAGTAGTATTACTACCACTAACTAGTATTTATCGTTTGAAACGACGTCGTCGTGTTACGTTTTGTGTCGTCAACGTTTGCTGCTACGACTTTTAGTGACGTCAACGGTGAACAAGTTGCGGGAAATTTTATGACACTTTTCTTTCCTCTTCTCTTCGTCTATCACCTGTAATCTTTCTATTTCAATTGTAACAAAAAATTATTCTATCTATTTACCTGTGTTAACATCTATTTTCTAAATTTTCTTTAATAAACCTAGGAAAATCGTTTAACGTTGTCCGTAATCGTAACGTCATCCATTTTTTTTCTTATTGGTTTTATCAATTCTTGTTTTTGTTTTATTATTATTTCAAACCCGTTTCCTTTTTCTTTTTTTTTCTATCTTTGAATTTTATTGAGACTTGACTTCTTCCTACGTCATCGTCTTTCCGATTAAAATGACGACCTTCTCTTCATTTTCCTTTCATTTTTTCTTCTTCTTCCTACTCCTCTTCTTCTTCTTCTTCTTCTGCTGCTACTGCTTCTTCTTCTTTTTTTTCTTGTTCTGGTGAAAAAAGATCAGGGGAATGCTCGCGGTCGGTTTAGATTTCTCTCGAAGATGATGGATTTTGTGGTAAAACATTTATTACGAACGCGTAAAGATGCTAAAGTTATTCTCAACGAAGTCATATTAATAATAATATTATTATTATTATTATTTATTTATTTTAATATTGAGTAGCAATAAATTATTTAAAACTAGTCATACCTATTTAGATCTTTATTCTTATGATTTGTAGGTTCTGTTCACTTTTTAAATTATACATTTTTAGATAAATAATAATAATATGATTTCTTCAATAATATTTCAAATATTTATACTTTCTACAAATAATAGAATAAATTTATTTGAAATAGAATAAATATTAAAAACTTTCATAATAAATTTCCATTAGAAATCAGGATGATAATGTTAACAGGTCGCATTTGACGTAAAAACTAAACACGAATAAAAATTTCATCGAGAGTACTACTAGTTACATTTACGTAAAAGAAAAACAACATCAGTCAGCTTGCTATGTAGTTCGAACTCGGACTTTCCTGGTAGCTTTGAGAGTTGGGAATGCTTTACTTTCCAAGCATCCTCAGGCAATAATCAGAAAAGTCTTTTTTTCAGAGAATAATTAAATATAGTGATTCCCAATCGTTGAATATTTATTTATTCTTGGACACCTAACATAAATCCTGTTTATTAAAACACATATATCATTATTAATGTTAATATTTATTCTTTGATTTTTCGTATTCAAAATTATGAAATAAATGAATAAATAAATAAATAAAAAATACAAAATAACAAATAAATATATATATACGTATGTTGATATTTATGAAAATACGAGTAGATTAAAAAATCGTACGATCAACAGTGACCTTGGATAACTCGATAATCATTCGAAACAACGGCTTATTCAATTTGTCATACTATTCTAGCAAAACTAATTATAATATACGTTAGTAGTTAAAAAACAAAAAGAAAAAAAAATCTTTTTCCAGTTTCCAGTTTCCAGTTTCTATTTTATCCATTTACCGATAAAGGAAACCAATGTAGAATAAACGCCATTGCAGTCGATCCGTTCCAAGAATTAGAACAATAGCCTCGAGCATTTCAAATCGATGAATATAACTAATAATCCTCGCGTGTAATGAACAATATTGTTTGTAAACTCTTTTATTAATAATTATCGTCAAAGAGTGATTCCAAACTCATTAACGTTATCCGCATTATCGAGCATCAATTTGATCTGTTATTAATTTTCATTTACATTATTCTTAACATTCTTTTATTTCTAAACGTAAAAATTGTACGAAGGACGTAATAACAAATAAATTGTTGTTTAATTATTTTAATTAATTTATCCATTGATCATCGTTCGTACGAACGTATGCACGTTTATCTTGTGTTGTGTTGTGTGTGCATGTTTGTATGCATGTATATTTATGGATTGCTTATTTGATCAAGCGTGACAAAGCAACAATTGAAAGATTGGAAGTCTTTGTATTTTTTTTCATTTATTGTTCTAGACTTATAAATTATGAGTTTGATGATTAAAATAGTCGTTTATGTGCATTGAGATTAAATCACGTAAGACGATAAGATTTCATCCAGCTACCATTTCGATGTTTATCGTATTGAAAGAGTTAAAGGCCTGTCGAAGGACAAGGTATTATGCAAATTTAAAATAAACATTCTATTGCAAAAAGTTAAGGACAATGTACTGAGTATAATGTGTGGTAATATAAGAATTTAAAATAAGGCATTGATATCACTTTAACTTGATTTATATACTATTGGTATTACGTCTATTTACTGTTTTTGATTATGCCATTTTCATTTCTGATGCAATGGTAAAAAAATATTACTTAAGGGATCGTAACGAAAGAAAGTTTTATATGAAGTGTTTTTTAATAGAATATATATATATATATATATATATATATATATATATATATATATATATATATATATATATATATGGATATTAAACATATATTGTTATCGTTATTATTATTATTATTATTAATATTATATATATCATATATTATATTAATTATTAATTATATTATATTTAATACATATTATATAATATATATTGAATTAGAGATATATATATATATATATATATATATATAGATAGATATACATATATAATTATAGATATAATTAATTTAATTGTATTTTAATAATAAATATATGATATATATTTTCTAAATAAAAAAGATATTTATATCACATATTAAATTAAATAAAAATATTCTAAATATGTAATAAATAGTATAAATATATAATATAATAATAATGAATATGTATATAGTAAAAAATAATATAATAAATTTGTCATTATTCGTTTGATAAATAAAATATCTATAATGTGTAACAATAGTTATGTGTAAAATTAGTCAGTAATAGAAAGATATATAAATAAATATATATTTTATTAATTATTTAGTTTATTCACATAGAAGAATCCAAAGCAGATTTGATGGGGAATGATATAGGTTAAGTGAGTATCATGTTACATTGGCAAGTGTTAAACAGTGAAAAACGTCAAAGCTATTAACAAGTGTGTATTGAGTTATAGTTCTTTTATTGATACCATAAATTATAATGGACGTGTTTGGCTTCCTATCGTATTATTGATTACTCTCGTGACCATTTCTTTTCTCTTTCTTTCTCTCTTCATCTAAATAAAAGTCATCGAGAACCCTATTCATATTTTCGATCGATCATACGAATTGACAGGGGACAAACGGATTCGTTTAAAACTTACTAATACACACACACATACACAAATATTTATACATCCTTCAAAAATTGCATTTCAATATTCTATCATAACGAATACATGCTCGTTTTATTTTTCATAAAGACAATCGATAAGAAAATTGACCCTTTTAAATGAATTCAACAGGTTTTTCCAGTTATCAGAGAGACTCATGGTTTCATCTTTCAAAGTTAGTATATTTGTTATACTATACTAAACATTCTCAAAGATCAAAAAAATCAACTCAAACAAGAATTTCATGTTCACTTTTAATGTCAACGATCCTTTCTTTTGTAATTGTCATAAATACATTTGTTTTTTATTGGATCATATCAATATTATGATCTGTGTTAGATTATTTCCCAAAATTAGACGTATCATACTTTTAAATTAAAAAATATAAACAAATTATCATTTTGGATTCTTGATTTGCACTAATTATAATAATAATTATAATAATAAGATTATTATATCAAATTTTTTCCCTATTATTTTTAAACGGTAGTATAATATCACTTATAATATTATTTATATGTAATAAATGTGGTCTTTGGTTAAAATAAAATATAAGATATTATTATTATTAGTATAAAAATTTATCAGTATTTAAAAAATTTTATAAATAATAATGTGATTTGTTTGACCTAATCATAATTTAATTTAATGAATTGAAAAAATATAATTTATGCAACACTATATAACATTAATTTTAATAAAAATATTCAATAAGTAAATTTATTTCTCTTATTTGTAAGAACGTAAATTTGATAAATATGATTTTTCATGATTAATAAATTTACAAAAGTAATTAAACGTAACAAATTTAAAAGAATGAAATACAAAAATTTAATTCCCATTATTTGTATAATGTAAGTAAATATTAAAAAAAAAAAAAAAAACCGATAATTTAAAGAAAACAATTAACCAATAGTGTTCAAATATAATTAAAATTTACTTTTCATTAAAAAAGTAATAACAAGAAAATCTGATTATTCGAATATATAGAATGAAAAAATGATCTTTCTAAGAAAATATATTTATGTAGTTTAGAAAACAATTTCAATGTATGGTGTTTTATATTATTTTGTATTCGTATTCGAATAATTACTAATTCAATTGGAAAGAATGATTCATCAATTTGTATTTAATCCCGTACTCGATATTTGTAAAGCTTCATTGAACGATAAATTTCGTTCTATGCATAAAATCTTGTGGTTTTAATATTGCACGTGTTATATGTTTGCATATACAGAAAACAAACGTAAACTTACTATAGTTTAAACGTGTTGAATATATTTTGAAATATCTTGAAAATTTCTATTTACATTGATGATTAATATTGAATAAAAATATTATTGATATCATTTCGTATTAAAATCATGCATTTATTAAACCGAGTGGAAATTTATCATTTTTCGATAAGTAAATAATATTTACTTGTAGACAAGTTTGTACTTTAATTCTTCTTATCATTCGAAAGTTTTATCTAGAATTTATCATTGAATTTTTGTTTTGTGTTTTGTTTCGAATTGAATAGTTAACTTAAGTAGATGAACAATCACTATGAAATATCAAGATTTATTGTTTTATTTGACTTTTTCGTAACTTATATAGTTTTCACAATTGAAAATGGCATTATTACGAAATGTCTGCAAAGCTTTTCTCTATTATTGCAAATGTTTGACAATATAAGATAAAAAAAAAAGATAAAACTAATACACTTCTATAATATCTATACAAACTTATCAAAGTTATGAAACGTTTTATTTGTACAAAAAATTCAGTTCAAATAATTAAAGATTACAGTTAGTGCAAAGGGAGGGAGAGAGAGAGAGAGAGAGAGAGAGAGAGAGAAATTGTGAGCTTTAATTTCTTTTTCTTTTTTTTAATAAAACTTTAAAATTATCTTATCAATAAGTTGGAAAAGTTTATATCCAAATTTCTGATTATTGTTTTGCAATATTTTAATAATCCTTGTACAAACCTTGGGGCCCATGTTGACAACACTAAATTATGTGTACATAAAAAACATCAGATATCCCTGAAAGTAATAATCCGGTGTATTAATTTTTTTAACACAATGGAAATCTTTTGGAAGATATTATTTTATGAACTATTTATTTTCCATGTTTGTTTTTACTTAATCTACTATAATAAAGGTTTACAATATTATTAGATAAAAAAAATCTTGTTTACGCGTGCACACGTAGTTAAATATAAATAAAAGAACTATATTTAAAAAAAAAAATAAAGAAAAAAAAACATTTAACGATACTGTTGATCTAAATATTTTGACCAATATGATAATAAATGTTGACCATGGTTGCAGACGTCATGGTAGGCTAATAACAAATGAACTGATAGAAAGTAGCTATTAAATACTTTCCGATAAAACATACTCGAATATGATATGTTATGTGATAACGTGAATAAAAGTAAAAAAGTTCTTATTGCATATATTTTTTTATCATCATAACTTTGCCATGTAATCGTGGCTAAAATATATTAAATTTTTTATTTTAAAATGTTGCATAACTAATGAATTTTTATGTATTTATTTTTCTTCATCGTCATCTTCTTATTATTTTATTTCTTTTGTTACATACAAATTTGTTGCACGTGCTTAAATGATTATTAATTGCAGAATATTTGCATTCAAAATCACAGAAAACTACTTTACCGACGTTCTTAATTTCACATTGACAAGGTCGTTCTTGTGGATCTTTTACGGTAATTGTTTCTTTTTTCTTTTTTTTTTATCTTAGTCATTATGATAATTATACTATTATTATGAAATTGATAAGAACATTTTTCGATAAATGTTAAAAAAGAAAATCCTCATGTATTTGCGTGTCACAAAATAAAAAAACCAAAATTATTTTAAATATTAAATATAATAATTATTGCACGAAATTAATTATTAAAGATACGATGGAAAGGAAAATAAAAATAAAAAGAAAAAAAATTTTGCAACATGACATAGCAAAGTAGGGAAAGTTTCGAGAAACATTATTAACATCGATGATTGTTAGATCATAATTAAAATAGGTTAATTAACTAGTACAAAACCAAAAATCATTTTACAAAATAATCGACGTTCAAAATATATTTTAATTAATTATTAATTTAAAAATATTATATATTTAAATTATTTTATTTATAATACGTATTTTTTATAATATATTTTATTTATATTAATATTTAAAATATTAATTTATCTCTTATTTATTTAATATTTAGTCAAATAAATAATATGTTTCGTTTAACAAGGTTTTGTCGTTTAACGTTCCAAAAATATTTTTTCTACGAAAACAACAAATGAATAATAATAATTTTGTATTTTTATATAATTATTTTAAAAAAATAAAAAAATAAAGAATATATGTAATTATTTAAAAATATCTAAATAACAAATTTTGAATTTATAAACTTGTCTGATAAATAATATATATGTATAATTTTTGTATTACTAGATGAAAATGATTTAAAAAACAATTTTAGATTAAAGAAATGAAATTAGAATTTGGAAGGGGGAAAAAAAAGTAATGGACTTACTTTAAAATTTGTGAGATCCCCTTGAAATAAGTTTTCCTTCTTACTGCTGTCAAGGAATCCAAACAGCAGAGACCATTGCCACTTCACTCATCGTCAGCTAACCTTGCACTAAACTACATCGTCGCGGTCATGCCGCGATAACAAAAGTTACGAACGTATAGAACATATTTTAGAGACCCTGCGTTTAATCGGTACACCGTTAGTAGGACAACAATGTCTCCCATCCCCTTCTGCATTATTTTCTAACGAATAATCTCTTTTTATTCTGTAACATAACATTTTTCCTATTTTTTGTTTTGTTTTTTTTTTTTTTTATTGTAATACTCACGAACTTTCCAATCGGAATAAGGCATATAATAAATTTAATTTAAATTTTCATCTGAATAAATAAATAAAAAAAAATAACAATTAATAGAAGAACCAATTAACAATTATTCATATTATTTTTTTAGTACTATTATTTTAAAGGTTAACATTGTTAAAACGATAAGAAACTAATTACTTTAATTGCGTTATTTTTAAATATCTATTCAATTATTACAAATAATTGAACTCAAAGGACATTTTGCAAAACAAACTAACGTATAATTTAGGTTTGTGTGTTAATATTTATATCTGTTTATGATAATATTTATTAAAAATAAATTTTAAACCATTAAACTTTCGTAAGAAACGACAAGAGTATAAAAGAAAAAAAAAAAAAAAAATGGGGAATTAACGGTAGATAAAAAATACATGTAACCGTGATAGGATCCCTCATGTTATTGCAAAATCAAATATAGGACGAATAATTTATCACCTTTCCTAGAAATAAAAAATGAAAAAATATTTCTTAAGACCGATATAGTATAATAAATGTATATGTTTTATCTCTTTCTCTCTTGTATTATCTTTTTTTACGTTTTTTCTTACTATTTTGTTATGAAATAATATTTTTTTTAAATTCTTTATCCTCTTACGTATCTCGACGCGAAAAAAAATACGAGGGTCTACCCACACGAAGAGAGAGACCCACTGTCCCCGATATTACTCGTGTCGTCCATTGTGCGAAACTCGCGAAGATGGAGATAACATAATGAAACTAATTGGCTTGCTCTGATCAATTAACTCGCGCAAGCTTAATATTTAATGTAAGCTCGCCGCCTTCCCCTGTTCTATCTGGACACATTTACCGAGGATATGGGCTAAACGTGAAAATACACATACAGACATCCACACACACACACACACACACACACACACACACACACACACACACACACACACACACACACACACACACACACACACACACACACACACACACACACACACACACACACACACACACACACACACACATATTAAAATCTAAGATAACATTTGAATAATTGAACAAATAATAACTAATCATAAATAACTCGACATTAATTGTAACCTAACCTTGTTAATGAAAAGTTACATTTAAATAAACATTAATGCAAATGCATACGTAATTTTAAATATTTAAACAAAAAAAATATATATAATATATTTATACAGTTTTAATAATTTTCTTATTATATTTAACGATAATTATGACAATTATTACAATGAGTCAAAAGAAAAAAACCTATCTATATATAAAAATATATATATATATATTTTACATAAATTAAATGAATATATTAATATATTTTATATAAAAGTTATTTTTTTATATAATATTATCAAATAAGTCATAAAATAATTTTTGTCAATTCACCATTTAATGGAAATTATCATAATTATCGTCACATATGTATTGCGCGTGTTAATAAATAAAAATTTTTGGATTTTTGAAATGGATTTGATCGAAGACACTCTTGTTTGTATTTTTTTTCTCTTTTTTTGGTTTTTTTTTAACAAATAAATAATATATATATATATATATGTATATATATTGTTACGTCTCCACGTAATGAATTATCAACATCCGGTGACAACAGTTAGGTTTATTTCAGTTCATGGAATTGACCATGTAAAAAAATGATCCGATAGGACAGTACGTGCCTTAAATTCAAATATTCGACTGTTTGTAAGGAACACAGTTTTTGATAAATCTGAAACCGGAGATAAAATGGCGCCAGATAATCAAAACTTTTATCAGAGTGAAGTAAACGCGTTCTTTCCCAGAATTAGGCGACATGTAGGGTAAAATTGGATCCGAGTGAGAGTAACTACCACTATAAACACCTCCTGAATTTGATCTTTGAACCTTTCTCTAAAACAGTGGTTCTCAAAACTTGTTTGTCCTACTGCCCCCATTTCTAGAAAAAAATATTACTTAATGCCCCCTAGAAATTAATTTTTTTTTTAATTTTCATTCAAAATAAATAAAAATGTAATAATTAATAAATGTATTAATTATTAATAGCAATTAATACATGTATTAATGTTTCTATCACCCCCCTGAATTACTGCAGCACCAATCAGGGGGGCAGTGGTGTCCACTTTGGAAATCACTGCTCTAAATTATTCAGGTAAAATTACCCCACACTCACACCCTGACCTACAGCAGGACGTAACAATATATTAAGGACATTGGCATACAATTTATAACATTTCCCTCATCGAGATTTTGAAACTCGACGATAATACCAAATCTGCGACATATTTTTGTTATCATTTACGATTATTGCTATGCATATTGCCTAAAATTACGAGGACACTCTCTCTCTCTCTCTCTCTTTCTCTTGTGCCATTGATTTGTAAATTCTATGGAAATGATGGATTACGAATTTGTTATTGTTTGACGTTAATAATTGATAACTAACGAAGAGAATGTTTCTCGTATAAGATTTGTTCCCAGGGAAAAAATAAATAAATACCAAAAAAATGAATATTCATTGTCACATGTGGTGACGTTGTTTGTGTTGTTGTTGGTTGTGTTGATCGCAGTATTGCATTAATTATATACTTTCTTTCTTTTTTTCCATAATTTTTCTTTTTTAACAATAATCAAGTGAAATTGTGTATGTACATAAGCATACCTACATATATACATACGTGTATCATTGTTTGTGTTGGTTAAGTTAATGTATAATCAATGATATTTAATTTAAATGCCGTGTTTAAATGTTATTTCAATAAATTCATTTGTTTTGTTTCTCTTTATAAATAAATAAATAAATAAGACACATACACCACTATCCTCCGTTTGTTTTGTGATTTTTTTTTCTTTCTTTTTTTTTTAGGGGTATAGAAAAAAATAAATACGTTCTTATTACAATCTTCGCGAATAGTTCAATAATAATGAAGTCTTGATTACTTTGGTCATAAGTTTGTTGTTTTGTTTTGTTTTTTCTTTTCTTTTTGAAAAATCAATAATTCGAAGAAAAATAATTTGCCAATTATTATTCTTATACCGTGTATTAAAGTAATTCTTCGTTATCGTCCGAAAGACCATACATTTGTGGTCTTCGTTGTTCCTTTTGATTTTGTTGTTGCCTTTCCATAGCCTGTTGTTTTTGAAACAATGCGATACTGGCAGCTTTGTAATTAATTGGCCCGTAAGAACGATAATCCACATCGGCATAATCCAAATCAGAAAATCCTGGACTGAATGCCTTCAAATGTTCAAAGAAAGGAAGAAAATATTTATCAAGAAAATAACAACGTGGCTGTTGTTTTGTAATTAATCTAATTCAAATATTATTAAAAAACAATATGATTAAAACTGACCTTGTTAGGTGGAGCTTGTATACCGTGGAAAGGTAAATTTTCATAAAATGTTTTAGTTGTACTGTCACCCATTGTTTCTGTCATATTATTCGCTTGATTATTATTTCCATTTCCGTTCGAGTCTACAAAAAAAAAAATGATAATCGATCTATCGTTAATATTGTTTATTTAAATATTGTGTATTATAATTTGTCTATGTTTAATCAAAAGTCACTAAATATAACATTTGTAATAAAAAAAAACCTTATCTCGAAAACATATACTTTTTGCACGCACTACTATTTATGATTTACACTTTAATGGCCGCACGTGTACGCAGTCAAACGTCGTCAGAGGCCCGGTAATATTTTTCAAGAATTAATTTAAAAAACAACTTTATTGTCATTTACGAAAAAATTAACATAAAACAAAAAACAACACAAATTTAATTTAATATATAATTTTAAATATATATAAAGTTATAAATAAAATAACGGCCAATGTTCCGGCTATTAAACACATGTTCTGTGAGCGGCCATTAAAGTGTTAATAAATTTTTGATGAATTTTTTAAACAATGTAAACTATTAGGTTCACAAATTAATTCTGTGAGTTGATTCATTGCATCAAAAAATGCTATCGTAAAAAATTTCATCGTTAATAAATTCGACAGTTGATTGAAACATGAATCAAAGTGTCCTTGAAAATAATTGGGAAAATATTTCGAAGAATAATGGGACATAAAATGATTATTTTATAAATAAATAATAAAATTGTGTTTTAAAGTGTTACTGAATTAATTGTTACAGGTAATAATACATCAGTCACAGTTTGATTGTGATTCAAAAATGTATTTAGTGACTTTCGAAATTACATAGACGATATATTACAAAAAGTAACAAAAAAGAAAACGATTCGATTAGCAACTTACATTTCATTTGTTTCCGTTTACGCCTGCAAATTATAAGGATGACTACACAGACGATAATTATCGCAAGTATTATGATAATAGATACGATTATTGCAATGAGTAACAGGTTACCATCCATACGATACCACCAAGGTACGTCTCCTATATTTAAACAAAAAAACACAAAGAAAAAATAAAAAATAAAATAAAACAAACAGAAAAAAAAATAAAAAACAAAATACAATAACAGTAACAACCAAAAGTAGATATGTACGATATTTATATTTCATATTTTATTTTTTTATTTTTGTATTCAATTGAGAATCAATCAATCGTGTAATCGTAATAATAAAAAAGGAAAATAATGAAAATAAATTCGTTAATAAATATTTCGATGAATAATAAAATTGGAAAATCTGTCTCACCGGAGATATCCAAAACGCAGGGCTCGGATTGACCGATTGAATTGTTGGCAATGCACACGTATGTTCGAAATTTTGTGATTGAAGTATCCAAAAGTACATAGCTTATCCCATCCTGAATCTTGAAATCTACCGTTTCGTTGTCATTTTCTATGAACCAGATGAAATCGATTTCTTCTGGATTTCCAATTGCCGAACAGCTGATGTAATCCATATCCTTCAAACGTTCTCGCTGTATCTGACACTCAGGTTTAACTGCGTTCAAAAGAAAGAAAAAAAAAGGGCCATAGGAAAGAGAGAGAAAGACAGACAGACAGACAGACAACAGAAAATTTTTACAATTCGTTAAAAAAAAAAATATCGTATTTCCAATAAGAATCGACCGATATATAAAAAAAAAAACATAACAAGAAAAATGTGAGAGATAAAATAAACAAATATAATGGTTGAAGTATTTCAATCGTAACACATAAATATCAACGTTATTTATGGTTTTATGGAAAAAGTTTTGAGGATAAAATGAAATTATTTGCAAAAAAAAAATAATGGAATAAAAAAGGGCCACGCGTACGTACTGGAAATCTAATTTGTTTTTTCAATGTCAGGTGTTTTGTTTTTTTTTCTTTATCTAATTAAATCATACATTTATCTTATTACTTTTTTTATTCGATCCAATTTAGTTGAAATAAAATTTATGAAATTATTTATATCGTAATAGCATTAATTTTGGAATGATATTTATTTAAATATTATACTAATAAACTAAGTACACATTTACTAAAATTTAACTATAATTTATATAATTATATTGTTTTATTATATATTTATTATTAATTAATAAATATCATCTAAAAACTAAGAATATCTGAAAAAAAGTAATGAAAACTTTGGAAATGAAAAAAAAATTAAAAATTATCTTACCTCTCTAAAACACGTGCTTGAAATATTACAAAATGGTCTCTCGTATACTTTTAACATTAAACCATAAACAATGTGAAATATTAATGTGTCTTTCCAATTATATTAAATGGAGGAGTTATCGCTGTATTTGGAAATATTTATAAATAAAAAAAAGTAGGGTATTTACATTGGACGTTGACGACGAGTGAAATATTAAGTTTCCCGTGTTGATTTGATGCCTCGCAATAATAAGTCCCATTGCTGCGTCTAGGTATTGGTGTTTTCAAATCAAGTATTTGCCCTTCGATAATGGTATCATTTGAACCTTCGCGAAACCATCTGAAGGTTGCGTTTGGATATGCCTTCGCGTCGCAACTGACAGTTTCCGGTATGGTGTCAACCGTAACGTTTATTATCTTCTTCGAAATGGTCATGTTCTCTGGTGGAACTAAATAATGGAATGAAATAAATCAATGTAACATAAATTCCCAAAATTAAATGAAATTTAAGGAATAAATGAATTAGTTTATTATAAATTCATTAACATTAGTTTTTAAACTTACATTCAACGTGAAATTGAGTGGTACTTTCGATTGGTATTCCAATACCATTATCGCTACTTTTACACGTAAATTTAGCATCATCGTCCATATGGTCTAGGCGACCGTTTGGTAATGCAGTCAAATTCCAGGTTAAATTGGATTGAATACTTGCGAAATGATTGTTTTCGTAATCCAATGGCTTATGGCTGTTTAATAAATAATAACGATCGGATGTTTCGAAATCTATGGGATCGCCATTTCTGTACCAAGATACGTTACAATTTGGTACACATTCTATCCAACAAACGAGACTAACGTTTTTAGAATTGTAAACAAATCCTTGATACTTTTCCAGGGCTTGGATAAACGTAGGTGCGACTGGACATTAACATTTATCATAATTAATCTTTAAAAAAAAAATATTTAATTGTTATTATTATATAATATAATAATTTACCTAAAACATCGATAGAGGTTGTAGCGGGATATCCAACACCAGCTTCGTTGAAACCCATGCAGGTAAAATTAGCGGCAACTTTAACGTCGACAATGTCGACATAGAGAATGGAATTGGTCTCATCCGGTAACCTGTACAAATCTCGAAACCACTTGAAACCAATTATGTCCGGTCTCCCAGGATCCACTACGGAACAACTGATAGACAATTGTTGTCCTTTAACAACACGTTTGGGTTCGTAGGATATGGTTGCCGGGCCAGGTTTATCTGTCGAATTTTGGTACGTTGTCGGATTTAGAGAAATGATAATAAAACAAAAGATAAATGAAAAAAAAGATAGAAAAAAATGCAAGAACGTACAATAAATGGTGACAGATGTGCTTTGTGACATGGGACCCCAACCGGCATCGTTTCTACCCTCGCAAGAATAATCCCCATGAAAGGAACGTCCAACAGCTTCCAATAACAGTTTGCTAGGGTCAATGTCGCAAATACCGGAGGATTCTTCGGTTAACGTTGACGTTATCGTATCGTTCGTCGTGCAGTCTGGAAGTTCCTTTAGTAGATCCCCATCCAAGTACCACCTTACGGCCGTTAGGATCTCGGGATTTCCAAAAAGTACCGAACAACTCAGCGACACGTTCAAACGTTCTTCCTCGTTCACCGGGGTACCCGGATCCGATATCACTTCTACCACGGGTTTATCTGAAGAAGTGCATGAGAATGAACGACATTAAATTCACGATTTTCTATCTTACCGTATAAACACATACACATGTACTAGTATCTTACACATACGTGTATAGTGAAAAAGGGGGAAGGAGGGTGGTTCTTGTACAGATATACTCACATAAAACGGACACATTTACGCTCTCCTTGGAACTGGTAGACCCAACGCTATTCTCTAAAATGCATTTATAGGAACCCATATCGGTAGCGGTTGCGTTCTTTACAGTTAATGCCGTATTCTCCGTACTACCACCCTCATAATGCTCGTCTTCGTCTAGTGTTAACTCCAGATCTTCTTGTAACCTGTTAAAAATAATCGCAAGGATAAACAAAAGCTTGACTATTTTTTCATTTTCTTTTTTTTTATTATTTTCTCTTTTTTATCTTCTTCTTTCTCGCGCACGTGCACATGTACGTTCAAACACAAACAAATACGATATTATCCCTTTTGTCACAGTGACTGGTGAACTCTCATTCGAGATTTTTCTTTTAATTGAAATCTTACACTACGAATAATGTAACTTACTCATTATGATTTTGTATCTACTCGGTTGGACCCCTTTTTTATGTAATTGTAAACAAATTACAATTCACATTTCGTTTTTTCATAGTCTTTGATTTTAAAGTAATAACAAGAAAAATGGGATGAGAGAGCAACAACAAATATAAAAAAAAATATGTTTTCACCGTTCAAATAATGAAGCGTACCTGACTTTTAAAAAGAAATGAATACATCGTACCGTTTGGAAGGTACCTAAAGGAGTTGGTGGTGGTAGTGGTAGTGGTGGTAAGAAGTAAGAAGAAGGGAATGAAAAAAAACAAACAAAAAAAGAAATAAAGAAGAATGGACGACGAGAGAGAGAGAGAGAGAGAGAGAGAGAGAGAGAGAGAGAGAGAGAGTCAAAGAAATAGAAAAAGAAAAGAATGAGAGAAAGAAAAAAAAATAAAAATGAGAAACATCGCTCTCTTGGCCTCCTTTCGTCGAAAGAGGAGCCAGTTACGTTTTACCTACACACATTTACGGAATTGTATAAAAGGACTAATGAATATTTTTACCATTTACTTGTTACCACTGTTGAAAGGGAAGCAACTTTGTGAAAGTGAGAGAAAAACGTAGCAAGGGGTAAGGGTGTTGGGAAGGGGGAAAAGGAAGGGAAGGACTGGCTTTGAATTAAGGTCAACTCGTTGCTAGATGGATAAATCGATAGGGATCAATGGTACCCTTCCAATGAACAAATCAACCGACCTACGAAGATTGGCGAACACCGTTAAAACAAATGAATTTGTATAATACAAAAATTCATTATCCTTTATCGCGAGGATAGGAAGAAAAAAAATGTAGTACGGATGCTCGTAAAGGGGTCATTGGTGGTATCTTCGCATGAACGTATTTCAATTGTATTTTTATTAAAAACGAAAAGAATAAAAAAAAAAGAACATTAGAAAAATTTCATACCATTCCTCGGTTTTAGAATTTACATAAATGAACAAACACACAACCAACACGAAGATCGATGAACATCTTTGGAATGTATTTATTAAGAAATATATCGATTATATATATATATATATATATATATATATCATGGAAACAAAAAAAGATGCAATACAATTTTTCATCCTTAATTTAATTTTTTTTTTTTTTTTTAAAAGAGGATCATATTTAGTATCTTGGAATTTTTGAATGACATTATTAAAACGAACGTTATTATATTTATTTATCAAAAGAACGAAATAACAAAACTTTCATTCCAATCTCTTTCCCCCTTAGCCTCTTCCATTGATTAACAAACAAATAAACGAACGGTACCCAATAAACGTACGCGAATGTCGAATAATTTTATTAACAAAAAAAAGGGGAGGGGGTCTCTCATGGAATTA
The DNA here is from genome assembly GCF_049000335.1 of Polistes dominula. Taxonomy (NCBI): domain Eukaryota; kingdom Metazoa; phylum Arthropoda; class Insecta; order Hymenoptera; family Vespidae; genus Polistes; species Polistes dominula. The sequence goes on along the minus strand of NW_028301116.1, from coordinate 4,162,063 downwards.
ATAGAATTTCATTCCGTCCCATTGATTTTCGAATGGATTGAAATTGAGCGAATTAATAAAGATCGGAAGAACATTGAAAATATAATTTTATTAATCCAAATTATCTCGCGGAATTAATTTTACGTGTGAAAGTGGGCGAGGGAGGGAGGAAAGAATTTCCTAGGTGAAAAGTTAAAAAAAAATAAAAAAAAATTTTATATCCTTTCCTCTCCCTTCCCTCTTCCCCCTTCACCCCTAAATAGAGGATTTTCGGACTAAATTTAAACGTGAAGCCTAAAGTGCCAATTAGTAGAGGGATGATATCGTTTCGAAGTGTAAAGCGAACAAAGTTGATCGGATTGAAGATGGCTATGGGGGATGATATATTACGACAGTGAGAGAGAGAGGACTGGTGGAGAGAATAAAGCAGATAGAAGATAGAAGGGAAAGTAGTGGATACAAAGGACGAGAGAATGAAAAGTAGATAGAAGGGAAGACAGGATGAAAGGATGTTGAAAAGGCTAGAGAAATTTATTATGTCCTGGGACGGATTCCTCTTTAGCTTCGAATGAAAAAGGTGCATTAGTAATGCCAAAGATCGACTAGATATGTTCCCTTACTTTTAAACTACTATAGCTACCATAATGATTATGATGATGATAATAAGAGGGTTGGAAATTATTGTTTCTTTTGTTTATGTATAATTTTGCAAGCTTTTATTTATCCGGTAATTTAAAAAAAAAAGAAAAATAATAATTTTTCGTATATTTATTAATTTATAAAATAAATAAAATTTTTTATTATTTATATTAATTTGTTGTTGTAATATATATCGTATATATATAAATAGATTCTATATTATATATTGTATATATTGTTTTTTAATAAATATTTTTATTATTATATATAATATTATAAATTATATATTATATATTTTTAATAAAAATATTAATATTAAATTGGTAATATTTAAAAAGAAATAATAAATATTAAATATAGAAAATAATTAACCATTAAGGCGAATAATTTGATATGTAAAATTTAGTTCATATATTTATTTGATAGGAAATTTTTTTAAAATTAAAAAAAAGAACAATAGAATATTTCGATGGGTATTTTTTTAAAATAAAATTTTTAATATTACACCGATTTGTGAAATACCAATTTTTCAACTTGAATCATATTTTAATATTGTAAATCGATGGCTAATATTTGTCATAAAATATTTTAACACTTAATAAAAAATATTTCTAAAATATATATGTTTTATATTGATTCAAATAAATATAAATAAATATTAAAATGAAATATTATTTACCATTTGACTTTAATCAAAGTATTTGGATTAGCCTCGTAATCGCAAAAAATTGTAAAATCTTCCGTTTCATTGACGGTTATATTAACCGGTTTCATTTTGATTATTGGCGGATCTGTGAAATGAACGAAATATAAGAAGATAAATGATACAGTAAGTGTTAAAAAGTGTTATCTTAAATATATATATATAAGATAGGTATATATATATATATATATATATATATATATATATATATATATATATATATAAATAGGTTAAATATACCATATATATACACACATATAATATTACTTACACAATACTTTGATCGTAATTTCTTCTTTCATAGGTTTAAGGCGTTTAGTACGAATAACAGGATTTTCAGCGATGCAACTAAACGTTTTTCCATTGTCGTATTCCGATGCCGTAAAAGCAAGATAACTTATCGTTTTTGATGTACTATCGTTCTACGAACAAATAAATCGTTTAAAGTCATTTAATCCTATCAACGGTATACCTCGTCTATATTTATTTATGTATTATATACACGTATTTATATATATTATTTTATTTACGCGATATTTATGTGAGAAACGTATTTACATCTACGATATTAACTTTTTTTTTTTTTTTACATTTGTTTTTGGTTTATTTTACATTAACACCGTGCTAATACGAGTATTAACGTTTTAAAAACAAATACGAATCTACATTTTGTATAATTTTAATGAATATCGACGTATAATATTCATTCGATATATTTCTTTTTTTTTTTGTGTTCACTTTATTCTTCTATTATTATTACTTTTTTTTCTTTTTCAAACGATGCTTCCTTTATTAATACGAATATATATATGTATATATATATATATATATATATATATATATATATATATATATATATATATATTAATATTTCACGTTTTAAACGCATAACGATTGGGAAAAATTAATCTGCGAAAAATTTCGCTCTCCGACGACTACACTCTCATAACTCACCCCCTTCTCATCGGATAACGATCAGCGCAGCAGTTAAAAAAACGATCGATTAGATAATTCTCATTTGGTATTTTTTTATTTTTTTATTTTTTTTTTAATTTATTGATTAGAAATAATAGGTCGTGTTTAATATACTCTAGTAGTCTCTTTCTTTTTTTTTTTGTAATTTTTTTTTTCAATATTTGCAGCCGAGCGATGATAATAAACGAGAAACATAAAGATAATAATAATAATAATAATAATAATAATAATAATAATATATAAAAGGTGTCTTATTATTGATGGTACAAGCTAAAAGGAGGAAAGTTGATTCTACGTGAAAAACTAATTATTATTTGTAGAAAATGTAGAATTATATATAAATTCGGTTTTTATAATAAATTTTGGTTTCAATTTCTGCAACGATATTTAGAAAGCATAAAAACGTTCTCCAAAATATTCCAGGATAAAATAGTCAAATCCGTTGCATTGAAACTGTACTAAGTACTATAAGCGTGTACTCGACAAATTTTCGAAATTTATTTATTCTCCAAAATAAAACTGAATAGAACAAAAAAATAAAAAATTGAATATTCCATATTTTCGACTTAGCTTTTTTTTTTAAATATTAAAAGAAGTATAAAAATGTTTTTTTTTTATAAAAATATACGAATAGTCAAATAAATTGAAACTAAATCGAGTACTCGACAAATCTTAAAAAGCTATTTTTCTCGAAAATAAAGTTAAATAGAAAAATAAAAATAAAAGAAAAGTTACATTCTACATTTTCAATTTAATTCTTCTCGTAGTATCACCACCCCGATAATTGGCTTTTATAATCAATTACACGAGACACCACAATATAATTGAAATAAAGAAAATAAAAATAAAAATAAAAGATAATGTAAAAGAAAAATGATTAGATTATCTTACACACACTCACATTTTCAAATATTTTCGTCTCAAACAGTTCGTATTTTTCGTTACTAGTGGTCAATGGTTCTGATCCATTGTACCAAGTTACATTGGCAGCTGGCCTTGCTGAACTTACGGTACACTGTAATAATATTTTCGTTCCTTGCACTGCATGACCAACCACTCCGCTCAAATCCATCTTTAATGGACGCACTATGAAAATAATGATAATATTGTCGAGAAATATATATGAATGTAAGATAGTAAAAGTAAGAAAAGTCAATAACATATATATACACATACAAACACATACATATATATATATATATATATATATATATATATATATATATATTATCCAATACTTATAACCTAGCCTATAAAAGTATACACATGTGGATGAACATGCACGTATACATACTACTTACCATGAATATCGAATTTAATGTCTTCCGTGATGGGTTCTAAGAGAGCAACGCTGTTGACCTTGCACGTGAAAACATCGCCAAGCTCATCTCGAGTCACTTGCATCTTCAAGGAGCTTCTTCCGGTACCTATGCCATTGGCGTCGACCGTCGAGGTAGACTCGGCTGAAAATATAATTAATGAAAATGATTAGTATCCTCTTTGTAAGGCTACCTTGGGAGGAGATACACTCTCACTCTCATTTTCTTTTACATCGACTACTAACACACGTTACGTGACACGTTTTCTTTGATAGGGTATACCCTAATATCATCTATATATGTATACTAATACTAGGTAGGCGGAGGGACTTAATTTGTAGGGGTGAGAAAATTGTGGTAGGAAACGATAGATTTTGATTCTACCTTCGACAGCTAATCGAAAATAGAGAATGACTATTTTTTATAGGAAATTTTGTTTTCGAGAAAATTACGTGTAATTGTAATTGGTTTCATTTGTAATTGAAACAAGAATTAATGTATTCGATCAAATCAAAAGTTGTTTATTTTTTCTTTAGTTCATTAATAATTTTATATACTCGATATTTTATATTTTATTTTATTTTATTTTATCTAGTAATATATATATTATGTATAATACAATCCTATTTTTTATCGTATAACGTTTAATATTCGGTAATATAATATAAAAATATTATATACATTTAAAACTTACTTTCCACAATAAAAAAAAAAAAGCAATGAAACTTTCTAGACGACTTTTAATATTATAGTAACTTATGTCAATACGTAAAGAGAACATTATTTTCTTTTTTCTGTAAATTCGAAGTAGAAAATCCAAGTGAAGGGAAAGCAATTCGAGTCACCTCTCAAGTGCACGCGTATTGGATAAAACTTGGATAGTCGATTTTTTCGTAAAAACAAAAAGTATTGTATCAAAAATAGTAATTGTACATTTTTGATTTAGTTTAACATTGGTAATCGATAAAATAAGAAAAAACCCATCCAATTTGTAGTTACGTGTTGTATACACATGCTATCATCTGTATCGTTAGGATTCACATTACATACATGCATCTAGATCCATAGTGAACTCTGTAGGAACTTAATTTGGATTAGGAGAATATTCTTGGTCTACCCGAAGGTGCAGTTAATTCCTTCGTACATGTTACGTTAATCGCGTTAAGTCGTGAAGAGGCTTGGGTCGTCTAACTAATCGACTTCTCCGCACCCATAACGCTTCGGCTTCGAGAGAGGGAAACTTCTGTTGAACGAAGGGCAACACTAACTTTTCTCATCATACGTTACCGCAGACTCTTAGCCTCCTTAGTCCTCCTCATCGATTCCTTTACCCAACATACTTTGAATCTTATGGTTAAAGTAGCCTCTTTTGTGCACCGATTTGCACCGTTGTAACTCTCAAACCCTTATCAAACTACGACCCCCACCCTCAATTCCCCACCTCATCTACCCTTTCCCCTCCTCTGTCGATTAGATACTTTGTTTCATAACAACAACAACTTCGATACTTTGTCTCTTTAATCTTACTAATATTACAATTTTAGTTAACGTTAACTTTCGTCATTTTTACATGATGGAAAAAAAAGCTATGAAACTTTTTCGACACGTCGAAACACATTTTTATATATGCGTTGAATGATATTTTTCTCGTTAAGGGAAAAATAAAAAAAATAAAAAATGTGTTTATGAATACAATGAACGTTGTTGGGTATAGCATTTTTTTCGATACGCGTGACATAAAATAATGATTAGTCATATGCAACTTGACAGGGAGCGCGGTTTTTTTTTTTTTTTATATAGAAATCTTTAGGGGGAACTGTTTTTCACGACTATTATCAAATCTTCTATTTATTATATTATTTTTTCGTGATAACTAAATGTTTGTTACTCATACTATAAATGATAGTAATTAGTTTAACATTTGACAGGACACGAAAAAAAATGTTCGAATTATTAAATCATTTTTATTTCATGATTAACCAATGTTTAATAATAAATGAAAATATTATTGGTATTACTAAAACGTTATTTGTATAATTAGAAATTTCAAAGTAAACATTTTTTGCTATATCTTCCTCCCCCACTCTCCGAATAAAAAAGTTGGCGAAATTATTGGAAAAATACTTGTGTTTACCTTACGAAGATTTATTTGAAATAGATCGTTAGACGGTGTAGTATCGTTCACGTTTAACAGATTAGCGAGAGACCTCAATCGACGAGTTCCATTAGAAGAAAACGAGATTGGAAACTTACCTTCGAGCTGTTGATCACCCTTAAACCACTGCACCGTGGGAACTGGTCTGCCCTCGCCACTCTCGCAAGTCAGTGAAATGGTTGAACCTTCGTCTATTGGTCCAAACGTAGTATCAGGACTTAAAATGTTCTTTGTGTTCTCGTCGATGACATGTACGTTAACGGGTTTTACTGAAATCAAATTCGAGTAAAAGGGATTAAAATGAAGTCGCACCCAAAGGATAGAAAAGCACCAGCTGTAGATATTTTCCTTTTTTTTTTTTTTTATTTCTTTTTCAAACTCACTTCACTTCACCCCCCCCCCCTATCTCAACCACATTCTCTTTTTCTCTTCACTTCTTTCTTTTTGGTAGTTCCAATCGTGACGAATAAAAAGCAAGCAAGAAGAAAAGAAAAAAATGAAAGGAAGAAAGAAAGAAACTGAGAGAAAAAGAGAAGAAATAAAGAAAGAAAGGGAGAAAGAAACTTTGAAGGTAAAGTGGAAAAATCGAAGAGAACGTTGAAGCCGCCACCGTTGCCGTCTCAGTTGAACATAACCTAAATAGAAAAGTACCAGGAGAAAACCAAAAAGCTTGAAAATAATGTTAATTATTTTATTACATTTTATAAAAACGAAATTAAAATAAATGAGCGAGAGATTTGTTAGGTTTCCTGCTTCCATTATTTCATTTTTTTCTTCTTCTTCGTGTTTTCTAAATTTTTTTTCTCTCATTTTTTCTTCAAAAAGAAATTAACGTACGAAACCTCTAAATGTGATGAGGTGAAATAATATTATATATATATACATATCTATCCAGTAGTTGCTTTAATAAGTAGGTTACCCCTGTTAAGTGATAATGGGAGTCTATTTCACTATATAACACCTAGCAATAATGTAATGGACGTTATTAGATAAATGTGTGTCGACGGCAATCATTTCTTATCAAAATCGAACCTTTTTAATTGGATTAATTTTTAATTGGACACACACACGCAATCTCACATACAAATTTGAGACAACTCGCATTGCTCGAAAGTTAATATTTTTTATATTACAATCAGTACTTATTATCAAAATATCAATAATAGATTTGAACCCTTTCGTACGAAATTTACATGAGTCGATTATATGAAATTTTGATAACCCGTATATAGGTTAATTCTTTAATTTTATTTGCAAATATCATTAATATCAATTTAAAATAATAATTAAATCATATTAATAGAAATCATGTCTAGGATACATGTTTTATTATATTTTACGATAAATAAATGATCGGTATTTATAATAAAATGATGAATATATGATTTCGTTTGAATTTTGAATGTATTATATAATCGATGATTATCTATTTAAAATATCAGCAATTAATTATTTAATATCATACGAAATATTCGCGAGAACGTTTATTTTATCAATAAACACATAAATGTTTTGCAGAGTAAATATTAATCAAAGATATTTAGAAATAAAAAATAAAAAATACAAAATACAAAATACAAAATTAAAAACTTACTCGTAACGTTAAGTATTACGTGTTGAATATTATCGCATTTTAAATTTCCAGCCGAATATACAGTTTCGCATTTGTATAGTCCTTCATCCTCGAGTTTAACATCGATCATTTTCAGATAAGCCGTCGTCGAATTGAGCATATATTCCATGTCCAATCTGTAACATTAAATCGTTCAAAATATTAATAATAACAATTATTATTATTATTATTATTATTATTATTAAAAACTAATAATATATACATGTAATATTATTACGAAAGTAATGATAATTCGTGACTAAAGATACGAACTTGATTCTATTTAAATATTCTATAGCATGAAAGTTAATTTAATAATAATGCAGTAAAGTAAGAGTAACAGCCAGAACTACTACTACTAGTACTACTAATAGTAGTAGTAGTAGTAGTAGTAGTAGTAGTAGTAAGTTGGATCATTAATTGAAACAACGATCAGTCTGGGTTGGACCTTTGATGTTCGTGCTCCGTAACGCCTTAATTGTCAACCATGGTAGCGCGAACGAAGCAGTAAGTTAGAAATCCCTTCTTTTATACACCCCCACCCTCTTTTCGTATTCCTCTTTTTTCCCCTCTTTCTCTTTCTTATGCACCCCTTTTCTAACTAGTAATGGCAGAGAGTACCAACATTATCAGCAGAACCTTAAGAGAACACCCAACGACCAACAAGGACAAGAACAAAAGTATATACCGACCTTTAGAGAAAATCCAACAAGATAGACCTAGACCAACTATACCTTAGCACCGTAAATGAAGCGCCCCTATTTCAGAGCACGAACGTTCGATTCTCCTAATAATTAGAAGCTAAGTCCCCGCTTTAATACGAAATTACGAGAGGATGCAGTAGGTGTACTTTCTCCTTCTCTTTGTATGTGCTTCTCTGTGTTTATGTGTAGGTATATATATATTAATATATGTATGTGAATGTATACTCCTATTTATTTATTGTTAGAGTGGTACAGGTTACCGAATCAAAGGAGTGAACGTGGAAGAAGAAAACTAGCTTTTGCAAAGCTACATATTACATATACACATATGCGCACATATATACGTGCATATACACATATATACATGGATATGTGTAATAAGGCAATAAAGGAAATTCGAGCAACTATACACATATATCTCTAACACGCTCTCCAACCACCACCCACCCCCCAATTGCCCTTCTATTCTATACAGAACCACCCACTCGCACTCGTAACCCTTCGGTCACTCATCGATCGCCTCGCCCATAACTCAATCATTTCGGGCAATTGGCCTGGATTGTACCACGTGCTTCCTCCTATTCTCATTCCCCCTTATCCTCTTGTTTTCCCGATTCGACATGCATATTCTCTCTGTCACCGGGTTATAATCACACCCGTTCTACACATCTGCATGATTTCGATTAGCGGCATCACAAAGACATTGAGAAACATCCTAGTATATACGTGAACAACTAAACATTTGTATTAGATGCATTAGGGTGTTCGTTAATAGCACCTGATGAGTTCATTTCAAAACCATTCGTTTAACCAATTCACTCTCTCACCCTTAACCCCCTCCACACGTTCTACCAAGTTTTACACGAAATTGATATAAATATTACGATACTTTGTCTTCATTTAATAACATGTACCAATGGAAATAAATTTTTGTATATTTTTATAATTTATGCGTGGATATATGCATTAAGGTGGTTGCTATTCGGTAGTTGATTATTTTACATAAATTAAATATAATATTTTATCCTTTCATCTTAATATTAAAGCTAAATTATTTCTCTAATGGTACACGTATTTTATTATTGTTATTATTATTTATATAATACTAGTATTATAAATTAATACTGAAATCCTGTTTTTTAAGTATTACATTTCTTTATTTTTTTTGATCAAATATTATCCTACGATTTATTTTTAATTTTAAATAGTGTATATAGAAAAATTTTGCTGTTTTTAAAAATATATGTACATATATATTTGAAAAAATGATCTGTGCACGCAGGCATCTTTGAGCATATTTTAATATTAAAATAAAAAGAATATCGAATCTTGAAAATTTGTAGTCCTTTATTTTAATGTCATATCTTGCTCAACGTCCAACATATTTTATAATTAGATTCATAAAATGTTATTTTTGATCAAATATTCCTTAGGTTTAAATTTAATCCTAAAAAAGTAATCTATTAACGTTGCTATTTTATTTAAATTTATATATATATATTTAAAAAAGATAGAACACATTTTATTAATAAAAATTATAAAAAAAACCGTAGTTGAAATTTGAGGACAAAGATTTCAAACGTATTTATTTTGAATTTAACTTTGGTAGTTGGGATAAAATATATATATATATATATATATATATACAAGGGTCGGTCGGATGTACTCATCAAAATTCTTGAAAAAGTCGAATAACGAGGATCCTAATATACATATACATATATACATAATATATGTGTATAATATATAGACATATATAAAAAAAATATATGAGAAAAAACGTGGAGAGAATTCTTTTCACTTTCTGCTTATCCTGTTTCACTAATTATATGTCATCCTACGTGATCCCTTGTCTGCTACTACTCTCTTATGATTCAACATAAATTTTGTCTTTTTTTTTATTCGTTTATTCATATATTTTTTTGTTATAATCTTTTCTTTCTCTTTTGTCATACCAACATTTTCTACCCTGTCACCCACCTGACCCACCTACCAACTGGCTCTTTACGCGTACAGCTTATTAATAGCAACTCAGAGTCCCCGATGTTAAATTATTAAATCTAATTACTTATTCACCTGTCGTCACTGCCATAGCCGCCACCACCACCAACACCACCACCACCATCACCGTCACCGTCACCGTCACCGTCGTCGTCGTCACCATCCTTCCTCCGCATTAACCCCGTGCCTTCGTTGAAAGCAAAAATGCGCGTACCCGCGCGATACCAGTCAATGCTTTGAAGTGCTCCGCACTGTGATGCTTTTAGGATGCACGGCAATAGCACTTCCGTCCCAACTTCCGCGTATTTTTCACTTTCCAACCATGCTTTCGTGGTCCCTGAAAAAAATAAAAAAAAGAACACGAAGAAGAAAAACAAAATAATAATAATAATAATAATAATAATAATAATAATAATAATAATAATAATAATAATAATAATTGCACAAGAGTAGAAGTGTAGAAGAAAGGGGGTGGGTATTAAATGGGGAGTTTCGGAAAGGATGAAGGAAACAACCAGTAAAAAATATGGTTCCTATCGGTAATGGGAAGTAAAGGATAAAGCAAATATTTCGTTTCTCTTTTTTTGAAGTTTTTTTTCTTTTTTTTTTAACTTTATTCTCAAAAGCTGTCACACGTGAATGGTTTATAGTTTCTTTTTAGTCAAATGAAATTTTCCTCTTTCTACAATATACATGGAAATACTTGTACGTGTGCTGATATGTTCGTGTACTTGCATACACATATATATATATATATATATATATATATATATACATCGAGGTTACGCATTTTTATTACAAATTACTCGTTCTTCTCTACTCATGCATATGCTTATACATATAAATATATATAAAATATATAAAATATATATATATACATATGTGTGTGTGTATATATATATATATGAGGTAGAAGGAGAAAAACACAATGAATTTCACGTTGAAACGCTTTCAGCAAGGAAGGAAAATTCGGACGGCAAGCAGCACTAGGATGGAATATCCGACGTGTAACGTCCGTTCTTAATTAATATTAACGTGTGAACTTGAGAGCCAAGAATAAATATTTCCATACGAAGTCAACGCTTCTCCTAACGTAGACCAGTAAATGAACCTTTACTAACAACTGTAATAAACTCTGCCAAGGTATTAAACATCATCCTTATCTCGAGAATACATATATATAATATAACGTAATACACGTTAACCTATTTTTTATACTTAATATTATTTATATATATATATATATATATATATATATATATATATATGTATTATATTAATTTATTATATTTATTTTTATTGATTTTACATTATATTATTTATTTATTATATTTTTGTAAATATATATATCGTAATACAAATTAACCTATTTTTTATACTTCATATTATTTATTAATATTTCGATAATATTATTTACCCCAGAAACAAACGGAAAAGAAAATGACAAAGGATAATGATGGTAAAAAAAATACAGAATAAGAAAATAAAAAGAAAACGAAATTAAACGTAAAATTTCAATGACGCAACTCTGACACAACTTTGATGAAAAATATCTCCTTCCCTCACCCCCTACCCTCTCCCGTGTTATGCTTTATACCTTTCGTTATCGCGTTTACGTATTATATAAATAATTATTTAATCAAACAAAAACGAAACAAAAGGGGAAGAAAAAAGAAGAAAGAATGGAGAACAAATGAAACGTAAAATTTGAATGACGCAACCTTTATGTTAACGATCCTAAATTTTCAATTAATACAAAAATCTAGTGGAACACGGGATATTTGCAAGAGAAGAAAACAAAATGGATTCCTTTAGAACGGTAGTTCTCAAATCTGTGTTCGTCCATCTCTCTCATCTAAGTATCTTCTTAAATAATATTAAAAAAAAGATAAAAAGTAAACACCTATTTACGAGAAGGAAGCCTACAAGGCCATTAACTCGATTTAAAAAAGAGCTTCCAAAGAACAAGGACATCCAATGAAAGAGAAAAACAAAAGAACGTAAGGATCGTCGAAGTATCGTTGAAAGAAATTACTGAGAGAAATTGCAAAAAATTCAACGGTAATAATTACTTCTCAAATTGCTGCTTCAATTTGTTATACAATTGTCAATAAAAAAAATTATTAATTAAACTACTTGTTTGTTTAACGTTTCACGTTATTGAAATTAAATATAAAAATATTCTCTTAAATTTTTATCTCGCGAAATATTAAAATTATTAATAAAAATCAATATAATACTAATTCGAAACTTTTTCTATGTTAATATTACATACACATCTATAACATACACGTGTAGATCTTGTACATTATTCCGTTAGTTGACTTTTTGTTTCATAGTTTCTCTCTAGTTCTCCATTGTCAGGCGAATACACGAATGTTATTTGCTCGGCAAACAGGGCAGGAAGGAATTTCGTCAATTTTTCAAAGGAAACACCATCCACCCCAACTCCCTACCCTCACCACCACCACCACCCATTCACCCCGATATATGCTTCTCAGGTTACGGTAGGATTCTGTTGCTGTTAGATCACCACCCCGACAATGTCTCCCTCAATTTTCATTCCTTTTCCTTTTCCAAATGGAAGCAACAGGCCGAGAAGCCGCGTATACACGGTGAAATGCAAACTTTAAAGTAAACAGATAAACGACGATACTTTAGTATCGTTAAGATAACTTGGTAATACCGAATGAAATATATTTCCTTTTTTTTATTCACTATTTCATTTTATTCATTTTTAATTTTCATGATCGTGAAACGAGCAATATCAGGACACCACACAAGGTGATTTGACTTTAATGAAAATGAGACTCCGGCTTGCTCGTAAAATCAGAGAATGTTCATCGAGATGAAACATTGGATCGTAATCGATCCCAATGTGTGTACCATCGTGGGGGAAAAAATGAAAGAGAGGGGATGGGGGTGGTTTTATATTTTTGTTTACCTTTCCCTTTCTTTCCTTTTTTATTTCTTTTTTTTTTATCCAATTTTAATTATCACTTTTTATGAATAGAACGAAAATGAGAATACGCAATTATACGTTTCCCTATCTGATTGTATTTTATTCTTTTTTTTTTTTAAATGAAATATATGAATAATAGATAAATAAATAATTGTACTTAATCGAATGAGCGTTTTGGTTTGCAACGTTGTGATGGTGAAAAACAGTTTCGGAGTATTCCATGATATAGGTCAGCGACTATTTTCAGATCACGCGATCGTATCATTCTTGTATATTTCTACGATATGAGATCATTGTGCTTGCTTTGGTACGTCCGGATCTAGTGATTTTATTTTCTACTAAATTATAGGTTTTTCGTTTACTGTTGGGGATATAGGTTTTATGTATTTGGATTTGTCGACACGTAATTTTAGAATTTTTATTTTTTATTTCTTTATATTTTTATTGAAATTATGTTTCTGTGTAGTGACTTGTATTTTTTTTTTCAATTGAAAATGTTGAATATTTTATAGGTAAATATAAATAAATTTTATATACGGCAATTAGTATTGTTTTTCGTAGTAAAAAAAATTGTTCTTATTTTTTAATTTTTCATATGAAAATAAATAAGAATATAAAATACTTTTGTTTATCGTAAAACGATTCGAATTTATAATAAAAATGAACGTAAATAGAAAAAGCAGCAGCAGAAATAGCAGCAGCACATTGTTTATTAAAAAAATTACAATATAATTTATTGACCGAGATCCAATGAATTGCGTGACAATTTATGAATTATATTTTTGTCATAAATTTAATATAAATATTTGAAAAAAAAAAAATAGTGAGAGGAATATTTTACTTCGCATAAAAAAAAGTTTTTCTTTTTATCTCTTTCACCGTAGATTAATGAACTTTCCTTTTTCTCTCCAATTCGTCTCGATCCGATCCAATCAATTTGTACAATCAACGAATTAAAATCAATTAATTGAAATTTTAAACGAACTTTAAGAATGTTTAATGAATTAAATTTCTTTCTTTTTTTTTTCTTCACTCTCTCAAGAAGACGACGAAGAAAATTAATTCACGCGTTTTAACATTTTTCATTCTTACTTTCTAACATTTCTTCTTATCTTTTATTTTTTTTTTTTTCCTAAATCTTCTACTTAATCTCAAAGGTGAAAAATCATCAAAATACTCTTAGAAGAAGAAGAAGAAGAAGAAGAAGAAGAAGAAGAAGAAGAAGAAGAAGAAGAAGAAGAAGAAGAAAAACTTTTTCTTAACGTTTATCTATTTTTCTATTTTCGTATTCAAGTGCGATGCTGACAGAGTCAGAGCCGTAAGAGTTTGCGGCACGATCTTCGAAAGATCTTTTGCAGGTTACATGCAAGCCAGAAGAGTGAACTATACATACATATATATATATATATATATATATATATATATATATATATATATATTTATGTGTGAGAGGCAACCACAGTTTCCTTCCTTCGGTGCTGCATCAATTCAGACGCTTACATCAGAGTTACCACGGAGCCGTTCTAAGAATAATCAAGTTCGCCGTACTCAAAGCGCATTCCGTGACTTTCTCACCGCTTCGAATTCATAATCGTATTGTCCAAGAAATCCATAGAAAAAGAAGGGGGATGACTACAAACTTTGGACCCTCTTATGTATTTCACACTAAATTTATTTGATAATGATTGTAACTTAATTGTAACAACAGTGAGAGAGAATTCGTTAATAATTTTAGAGGTGTTAAAATTTTTGTTATGACTCTCCTTATTTATTTTATTAACAATAATAAATAATAATAGAAAGAAAAAGAAATTGCAAATTTTTTTCGTTTAAGTTCAATGATTACGATAATATTTTACCCCACGTAATTTTTAATATTAAATTATAATAATAATAGTTAGGATTCCTCTTATATTTCCCAACAAATTTATTTGATAATTATTGTCACCTAATAATAACAATTTAAGTATTACTATATATATATAGTAATAATACTATAAATATAATAATATTTATTGTATTAATGTATAAATATATTATAATATATATTAATATAAAAAATTAAAATAATTATAATATTTATAAGACCGTGAAAATTTATTAATAATTTTGAAGATATTAAAATCTCGTTATTTCCCCTCTGATTCTCGTTATTTATTTTATTAATAATAATAATAAGTAATAATAGAAAGAAAAAGAAATTGCAAATTTTTTTCATTAAAGTCCAATGATTACAAAAATATTTTACCATATAATTTTTCTACGATAATAATAAAAATAGTAAGCATTTATGAGCTTTTTTCTATTTTTTTTTTTGAAGGTTGAAATTCTTTCATTATCTTTTTCAATGCTTTTTAACATTTTTTCTTTTTTATTTTAGTAACCGTAATATTGATAACCAAAATTGAACATTCTCAAAAAAAAAAAAATGTCGTTAACTTCCTAAATTCTGAAAATATTTCTGTTAGTAATAACGAGAACTCGTTTAGTATCATTTTACAGATGGGAGTTTCATATCTTGTTATTTGACATTTCTATTCTCATAGTTTCTAATTCGGAAATAAAATTTTTTATAATTAGAAAATTTACTTATAAAACACTAGTTAAATTATTTTCCTAAAATATTTCAACTCGATAACATTATTCGAATGTAAAAATATTTTTTTTCAACTATTTATTGATTTTTCTCACCCTTTTTTAAATCTTTTTTAATATATAAATAAAACAATAGTAGAGAAAAAAAGAATTCAACAATTCACAAAAATTATTTCATATACGCGCTTTTATTTATTAATAATAATAATGTGATGAATAATTACGTCTCCTGTAAATATTTCTATTATTTCTAAAAAAAAAAAAGAAATATGAAAAAAATATGGAAAAAATATGAAAAAAATTCTTTTCATCGATATTCTCTCCTCATTTCGTTTTCTGAAAATAACAATGCTAATAATGGATAAAAATAAAAAAAAATAAAAATAAAAAAAAAGTAAAAAAAAAAAAGAACGAAAAAAATATTTGGAAATTTCCTATATCAGGTCGTCGTCGTATGATATCGCAAAAATTCTGACGATTTATTACAACCGACACTTCGATAATATATCCCATCTTTATTATCCCTAAACAATATCCTAATAAAAGTAATAGTTATAATTAGAGGGAAAAAAGGAAAAAAAGGAAACAAATTTTATTGAAAAATAATCAAACGTTTCGTCCGATCAAATTGACCCAAGTGAAAAGTAAAATGAGAAGTAATCTACCAATTATTATAATAATTGATAATAAAATCATCAAAATTAGTTAGCCTCCTTTACAAAAAAAAAAAAGTAGGAACAAAATTTGCGTCTATTATCGTTCGATGAAATTGAAGGTAAAAAGGAGAAAAATAGACAAAGATATTTCAGTTCGAACGATGATATCGAAGAAAAAGAATAAAAATAAGAATAAGAATAAGAATAAGAATAAAAATAAGAATAAAAAGATGGTACTTTTATTAACGAGCTATCGTTCGTTAAACTTTAAAAGGGATATCATAAAACGTAAACACAAAAGGTATCGAAGAAATAAAGAGGAAAAAAAAAAGAAAAGAAAAAAGTGGAAAAAGAAAATAAAAAAGGAACAAAAAAAAAAAGAGAAAGAAAGAAAAAGTAAAGGTTCGAATTTTCTCGATAGGGTTTTAAATTCCTCTCGAACGGTGTTGCCACGGACAAACAAGTAATATTTCAGCCGCCATGTGCATGACTTCGACGTTCACGCGAGGTGACATTTTTTGCGAGAATCCTATAGAAAACCATGTTTCCCGTTTCCAACGTGTTGCTATACATAAACATATACATACAAGTATCATAGGTATATCTGTATGTATATATATATATATATATATGTATATATGTATGTGTCTGTGTATATGGCTGGTACCTGTGCTATAAAAAGAGACAGCAAAAGCTGTACAATAAGAAGAGGCACATTAGATGTGCCTGGTCTATGAAAGTCGATGATCGAATCATGTTCGCGGCATGGCAGATGTTGGCTAAATCTAATAACAAGATCGAACTTAGACTACTACGTATTAACGTTCAAGTGTTTCAGATAATAAAGTAAATTATTAAAATTTATAAAAGAATGAACGATGATGGGGATATATTAAAATTAAGTAAAAAAGAAAACAATTTATTTTATTTGAACAATTTTTTCAATATACGATGATTAAATTATTTAAATGTTCGTGTTTTAGATAATTAAACAGAAGAATAAACAAATTGAACAGAAAAGTGGACAACGATTATATCAATATAATATCTAATTTAAATAAAATATTAAATATTAATAATTAAAATATAATATTATTTTTGGAAATATTGGAATATTATAATATATATATATATATTATTCCTTATTTTGGAATAATGCAATTTGAATACACCCTAGTTAAGCAACTTTAATGTTCGTGATTTAAATAATAAAAATAAAACGAATTATAAAAAATAAGGGCAAAGATGAATTAAATAGAATAAAATATAAATACAGAATGTGAGACTGAAAGGAACAAATTAGTTTCAATTTCAATAACCCGTTAATAAAAACAATGAAAAAGTTCTATTCTCCAATTCTGTTAAAGGGAACTAAGAAAAAAGGAATATATATGAACCAATAGTGATTATAACGCAACAAAGGCTGGATAAATAATAATAATAATAATAAAAAAAGAATTATTCTTTTTATCTTCGAATCATAAAATTTCAATACGTTCCAATAAACTCGTTTGCGAAAATTGTACTCTTTGTAAAAAAAAATAAAAAGAATAAAAGAAGAGAAGTTCAACATTAAAAGAATAAACACAGACAAAAACAAAATAGATCAAAAAAAGATGGGGTAGCATAGAGAACAAGTAAATAGTACTGCAAATCAATAAACAAAAAAGACGTATAACTCTATCTTTTACACCTATCCCTACGCACTCACACCCTCCTCTCCCCCCATACACACATATATAAACACACAACATACAGGCATTTGAAAGAAAATAAAAATTTGTCCAGCGATCAACGAAACTTTCAATTTTGTTTTCTATTTTTTCTTTACCTTCGAGCAGGTACAATTTTGATACGCGTTACACGTGAACAAAACTCGATGGTATGTAAAAGTTGTGCACTTCGATTAGAAAAAAAAAATAAAATAAAATAAAAAATATCATATGTGCAGATCACACGTGTTAGAATTGAAACCTTCACAAAAACATTGTAAATTTCAAGAAAAAGAGACGAATGCAGAGCCTCAAGAGTAAGATAATTCAGAATTTATTTATTATAATATTGTTACCATATACAGGGTGATCTGTAGCTGATGGTACAAACGAAAAGGAGATGATTCTACATGAAAAAATAAATTGAAAATATAGAATCAATATTTTTCGTTTAAGGCTTTGTTTTCGAGAAAATCGACTTTGAATTTTCGCAAAGTATGCGTGCACTTGATCATGTCTTGTTATAAAGGACCTACGAACTTTTCGGAAATACCCTACGAACTTTTCGGAAATACCCTACGAACTTTTCGGAAATACCCTACGAACTTTTCGGAAATATCCTACGAACTTTTCAGAAATATCCTACGAACTTTTCGGAAATACCCTACGAACTTTTCGGAAATACCCTACAAACTTTTCAGAATCAACCTATATATGCATATAGGTTATTCTTATATGAAAAGTTCGTAGGTCCGTTATAATAAGACATGATCAAGTGCACGCGTACAGCAGTCAGACGAAAATTCAAAATCGATTTTCTCGAAAACAAAACCTCAAACGAAAAATTTTTATTCTATATTTTCGATTTATTTTTTCATGTAGAATCACCCCTTTTCGCTTGTACCACCAGTTACAGATCACTCTGTATATATCAATATCAGGCTCAATCCTATATGTTTGTCTCTTTTTCTCTTCTTATTTAGTATCGTAGCCGTTTCATCGCCGCGTTTCATTTTTTCAAATCACCCCTATTCTAAAGAAGTTTTCACTTCAAAAAAATAAAAAAATAAAAAATGTAAAGTAGAAAAAAAAGAAAGGAATAAAAAGAAAAAATAGTCGCACATTAAATGATAATACAAGAAAACCTTTTTAGACAATCTGAAACGAACGTTTCGTTTTTCTCACACTCTAAGAGAACTTCAATTCTTTCTCTCTCTCTTTCTCTCTCTCTCTTTCTCTCTCTCTCTTTCTCTTTCTATTCGTATTCTTTTCAACGATTTATCTTTCATCTACATTACAACCGTGTCGATGAAGCTGGAGAAAGATGAGGAAGAGTAGTAGGAGGAGTAGGAGTAGGAGGAGCAGGAAAAAGGGGTGAATGTGGGGAAGAAGTGGAAGAAGTAACGAAGAGAGATGGATGCGCGAGTACACATTTACACGAATACATACACACCCACATACACACACCTTTCGAAGGATAAGAGAAAAAGAATGAGTGAGTGAGTGAGTTTACCTGCTTTCTATCGAGCAAGGACAATTCTTTATTCGTAACAACAAGAGCAACGGTACTGAGAAATATGCCGTGTACGGTTTGTTATGTTTTGTATTTTTCTTTCTTTCTTTCTTTTTTTTCTATCTTTTCGCGGCAAAAAGAGAGTCGCGTGCCGAATAGTAGGTACGACTAACGAATTCAGGGATTATAGTGAAAATTAGGTCACGAGTGATTTTATATATATATATATTTATGTAAATATTTCTCTTCGAAAAAATGTTATTCTCGTTAATATTTAACCAAAGAAAAAAGTAAGAGAGAGAGAGAGAGAGAGAAAATAAACTATATACAAAGAGGAAAAGGGATAGAAAGAGAGAGAGAGAGAGAGAAGATAAAAATAAAAGAAATAGAAAGAGAAAGGAAGAATGTTGTACCACACAATTATTTTTACGATTACGAAAAATAGAAAGAGAAAGAGAGAGAGAGAGAGAGAGAGAGAGAGAGATGTTGTGCTGTACGATTATTTGAAGAGAACAGTCAAAGAGAGAGAGACATATATATATTCTTCTCTTGTCGCGTTTGCCTTAGAGCAAATTTTTTTCATAACGTTTATTTCGTCTACATACATATCACCCACAACCATATATATAGATATGTATTTGTACAAACAGATACACACACAGTTATGCACATATGAGTATGTATACATCTGGTACATGGTAGTATGTATTTACGTATATAAGTGTGTGTCGTTACGTTGTTTTATTATAAAAAATCGAGAACAAAAATGGGAAAAAGTATGAAGAGAATGAGAGAGAGAGAGAGAGAAGAGGAGTGAGGGGAGAGGAAAAATAATAATAAAAAAAAAAGAAAAATTCTGTAAAAATGTAATATCAAAACTAAGAACAATAGGAGAATATGTTCGATGAGGAATGTAAAATGTTAGTGAAATAAATCATTTAATGGTTGCGTGCATGTTATCGTTAATAATTATTCTTTTTCTTTTTTTTTTGCTTTTTCTTGTCCTCCCCCACTCCATTCTTTTTTATTATCGACAATACGACTTAATTGGCTTTAGTCATGTATCACATGTAACTATAGAGGTAATTATGTTCGTGTTAGAGTGAACTATTTTGTTCGTTCCATAAACTTCCGTCCAGTTTCCCTCAGATTCTATGATACTTGTTGGCAAAGTGTACTATTATACATATATACATATATTTATATGTATATTTATTTTATGTATATTTATCGAGGTTGAAATACTTCAGACAGAGCTAATATGAATATATATTTTGGATTGTTTTCAAGATATAGAATTACATCGTATGAATTATAGTTATTTCCGATCGTAGTGATTCAGTGATTCCCCGCCATCTTGAAAATAAATGTTCCTTATAATTAAATGTATTTTTACATATGATATAACATTTATTTTGTTGGTTGATGTCATCTTACACGTGAATAAATATGATATAATATTATATACATCAAATAAAAACAGATTATTATAATTATTTAAAATAAAAAATGTAGCATAAAATTATTGTATAGAAGATTGTAAACTAAGTTCAATTTGTAACTCTGTCAAACAGAATATATTTGAAGAAACAAAATATAAAAAAAAAAATAAAGTAATATAATTATTAAAATAAATAAATCTTACATACATAAGAAGTATATTAACATATAATACATATTTCTATGGTTGATGTCATCTTAAACGTGAATAAATATTATATAATATTATATACATCAAATAAAAACATAATATTAAACAAAGAATTATTATAATTATTAAAAAATAAGAAATGTAGCATCAAATTATTCTATAGAAGATTGTAAACCAAGTTCAATTTGTGACTCTATCAAACAGAAAATTTGAAGAAATAAAATATAAAAAAAAAATAAAGCAATATGATTATTACAACAAATAAATCTTACATGCACATAAGAAGTATATTAACATATAATACATAAAGAAACTTGGTGTCTCTTATCATGTTCTTCAAAAGATTTATTTCTCGAAGGATAATGCATCTAACTTTCATTTTTTTTCTTTTCTTTTCTTTTCTTACAAGTCAGAAAGATCAGATTTTCTTGCGAATAAAACATAAAATAAAGGGAGACAAAAAATATATATCTCATTTCTCTGTAGCAGAAGTATAAGTTATAAATAGAGAATCACGGTAATGTTCTTAGATAAATTATTAGAACTTCTCTCTTACTCTCTCGTAGATAGTAGAAACTTGGTGAGTGTGAAGAAGGAGGAAAAACATTGGTCTTTCCAGATGTTCAGACGATCTTTCACCCTTTGAGGAGGATGAATAAATCATAAGAGATCGTCTCTGATGATACTCTGCTTGTGTGTGTTGCATTTCGAAGTAAACATCGAAAGTTCCAATTGGAGAGTCGCCTTTAAAATTTATATAATCCGAATAAATACCATCTCATATATATATATTTCTATACATAAGCGTATAACTTCATCCTTTTACATTTGTGTGAGTGTATGTATGCGTGAAACGAAGAGTTGGATACTTTCGCGAATTTATACGAGAAGTACTAGTACAAATAAGTAAAAATATAAGTATACGAAAATTGCGGATTTTTCACGTGAAGATAATAAAAACGAGTTAACGTTGTAAAAATAAGAAATGAAAAAAGGGAGTAAAAGAAAAGAAATGCGAAAGAAAATAATAGAAGAAACGAGAATAAAATAGAAAAAGAAATGGAGACAAAAAAATAAGATAAGAATAAGAATAAGAAACGTTTTAAGGACGAGAGGAAAGTGGTCTCGTTTCCATCTCGATTGAGCATCGTATGAGGTGCTTTCGTGCTATCCAAGAATAAAAGAAAAGGGTGTATCCTCGTAAGCATTACACGAGAAAACTTTCCAAGTAGTTGTGTGGTGCTAAAAGGAGAGAAGGGGGTGGGAGGGTGGCTAGCGAGGTGGCTAAGGTAGAAAAAGAGAGGGAGAAGAGGAGGGGGTGGATTTGGGTGGAGAAGTTGGAGGAAGCTTTCAAGCTTCAATTTAATAACAGTAAGTTGAGGGGGATGAAAGGGGGAGGAATAGAAGAAGAAAAAGCAGAGAGAAAGAGAGAGAGAGGGGGATAGTAACTTTTTGTTTATACAACGCGGAGAGTCCGTCTAAGCTCGGTTGTACCTTTTTTGAAAAGCATGCTTTCTATTTATTTTCTATTTACTTGAAAACTTTCCACCCAACGAACCACCCCAAACCAAGGCTAGTAAGCAAGGAAGGAAGCAAGGCACATTATCCAGCATCATTCTACTTCAATATACTTCTTGGTAATACTCGTCAAGAGAAAAATCTTATGTTAGTCGATATAAAAATAAAAGTAAACAAGAAACTAAGAGTGATGATAGTTTCGGTTTAGTAGTAGAAGTTATGGTTTAACGATACTTTTGAGATAAGGATGAAATTGTGGTAGTGAATGTGGAAGACGACGACTAACTACAGGGGTTGTTGAGTATAAAAGTATCGTTTTAAAATTCATACTCATGACGATGGTCAGTGTGTTGATGGTTCGGTCGGAGTTACGGTAAGGGTTTAGGTGGTCGGTAAGTGAAATAGAAGAAAAAAAAAGTGAAAGAAAGAAAGGTCTCTGGACTGACTAGTAAGTTGGCTGGCTGGTTGGCTGACTGGCTACTCACCTTTAACCTCCCTAGTAAGTAGAAGGAAAAATCCTAAAGTCAAGAAGACTATCCTCATCATAAATGTCTCCGTAGCTGTCGTCTCAGCTGGTGTCTCCCTTCTAACGTTAGGTGAACGGTAAAAGTTTAGTCCAAGCGACATAATGGCCATCGAAAACCCAGCTAAGCACCGCGATACCAAAACTTTTCAACTTCGTGGTAGTAACATTCCTTTGCAATCACTTAACGGAACACCCTCAAGCCCCGTACTCTTCTTCTTCTTTTTCTTCTTCTTTTTCTTCTTCTTTTTTTTCTTCTCTTTTCTTTCAACGCTTCCGCGTACTCCCTTCGACTATCATTACACACAATCCTCGTTGCACTTACTCGTTCAGAATCGTAGTAAAAGGATAGACGGAGAGAGAGAGAGAGAGAGAGAGGGTGAAAGAGAAAGAGGATTGAAACGACGAACTCGAAAAGTTCCAGGAAAGTTCTCACGCTAATCGAGTCAGTCGAATTTAATTACTTTAACGGCACGTTTTCACGGTCCCCCTCTCTCTCTCTCTCTTTCTTTCTCTTTCTCTCACTCACTCTTGATCACTCTTTGGGAAAAAGGTGGGAGAAAGAGAGAAAGAAAATTGAAACTCACAAACACGAAGAATGAGGTCGACGATCGTTCGAATGTCGTCCTTTTTCGGATGTTGTAAACACCAATCGGGAATAATCGTTTTCCTCTCTCTCTCTCTCTCTCTCTCTTTATCTTTCTTTTTTTCCCTCTTTTCCTCACTCTTTATTTTCTTCTCCTTCTAATCTCTGCCTGTCTGTCTGTCTATTTTTCCACGTTGACGTTGAGATTAAAAGGAATGATCGAGAGTTGGAACAAGAATGGGAATGACTTTAACCGGTTGAAAGAAATAGTAAAAGGAATTAGGGTTCGGGGAAGAGCAGGAGGTGGTAGAAAAAGAGAAAAAGAGAAAAAGAGAAAAAGAGAAAAAGAGAGAGAGAGAGAAACACGTGGACGTTCGATAATTGGCGGGGCTTGACTATACTGCAGAAAAATGCTGAGAATACCAAAGAGAATATAAAAAGTACAAAAGAGAAAACAAGAAAGAAAGCAGTTAAACGGAATAGAAATAAAAAAAAGAATTAGAGAACGAAAAAAAGAGAAAGGGGGGATGACATCTAGTTGTTTGTAATATATGCTCACATACACATATATGTGTATTATATAATATATATATTTATATATAAATGTATGTAATATATATATATATATATATATATATAAATATATATAAATAGAGATGTGAGGGTTAGAGTGAGGGTGAGAAAAAGAAAGAGAGAGAGAGAGGAAAAAAACAAGGATGAAGGAGGAGGGAGGTCGTGCCCGAGAGGAAGAAAGACGACCTTGGCTCGGATCCTCGTCTTTTAGTGAAGAGAAGAGACGTGCGCGCTTCTTCGATCGTGATCTATAACAACAAACGTAACTGGAACGTGATGGTGGTGCTGCTGCTTCTGCTTCAACTGCTACTGTTATTGAAGTTTCTGTTTCTTTTACTGTTACTCCTACGGTTTCTGCTGTCTGTCTATCTGTCTATCTATTTTTGTTTTCTTTTCTTTCTTTTTCGAGGAGGCGCAAATAATTGCTAAGTCTAAATGATATAATATATATATATATAAAAGTATGTATATATATATATAAAATAACCGCTGAGAAATAAGCGGGATCCGTTAGAAGCTCATGGTCGTTACTCCTTGGCCGAATTTGTTTAAAGCTCTGTTAATAAACGATGTTAATAAATAACATTACGTAATGTAATGTAATTAATTATTTTAAAAGTTAAATATATATAAGAAAAAAAGAAAAAAAAGAAAAGATTGAAAGAAAGAAGTAGGGGTTGAAAGGGTGGGGGTGGTAGGGGGAGCAAATATAAATTGTAAGTTAGAAGTAAACAAGAATGAAAAACAGAGAAAGAGAAAGAGAAAAAGAGAGAGAGAAAGAGAGAGAGAAAGAGAGAGAGAGAGAGCGTGGACCGAGCGACCGAAGCTGATGCGGAACCGCGGACGACTGGCGTGCGGCTGGTTGGTAGACGACGACGACGAGATGGGGAACGATACAACCGAATCCGTACGCTTATTCTAAACTAAGCGATTTGTCCCCGGCGCCGCGCCGCGCACCTGTCTTTTCGCGGCTCGTTGCGCATGTCTTTAGGACGCGCGCGGCTCGTCCCTACGTGTTCTCCTTCCAACCCCCCTCAAACACCAACCCTCTCTCCACGAACGAGAGAAAGAGAGAGAACTCTCGTTCTGAAACATTGTGAGAAAGAGAGAAAGAGTTAACGTGTACGTGAAAATAAAGGAGAGAGAGAGAGAGAGAGAGAGAGAGAGAATGTATGCGTGTATGTGTACGTGCGTATATGTATTTGGCAGAGAATGAGATTTAGAGAGAGAGAGAGAAAGAGAAAGTATGTAAGAGGAAGTGAGAGAGACTGAATGTGTGTGAGAGAATAAGAAAGTGAATGTGTATGAGAAAGAGAAAGTATGTGTGAGGAGGAGTGAGAGAAACTGACTGTGTGTGTTTGTGAGATATAAAGTGTGTTTAAGAGAATAAGAGAGAGAGAGAGAGAGAGAGAGAGAGAGAGAGAGATAGAAGGAGGAGGAAGAAGGGTTTCTCCCACTGGCACCCTTTCGTCTGTCTCTTTCGCTATTTCTCTATTTCTCTATTTCTCTTTCCATCTAAAAGAGAAGGAGAGGGAGAAAAGCCTTCGGACGTGGATTCCGAATTAAGATTTTCTGTCTGACTCGACACTCTCCTACTTGGCGAAATCGTCGACCTAAGCGATCGAAAGACGCAGTTACCTTACCCTCTCTCTCTCTCTCTCTCTCTCTCTCTCTCTCTCACTGTCTCTCTGTATATTTCTCTTGATCTCTCTATCTATCTATCTATCTGTTTCTCTTTCTCTTTCTCACTGTCTGTCTGTCTATTTGGTGTCGTTATATGTTCCGAGAGAAGAACAGAGAACGCTCCGGGGAGATTGAACGCCATTGTGTCAAACTTCGTGGGTCCTAATGTAGAAAGACATTTTCTGTTCGAGCGAGTCGATTGTAAGTAAGTACTTCATCGGGATGATACGTCCTCGGTTAGATTTGAATTGCTGTGCGAAAAATATGAGGGAAGTATGGGGAAAAAAAGAATTATAATAGGAGAAAAAGAGAGAGGGAGAGACAGACAGATATGATTGACCGTAAGAATGTTACCAGGGGTTGCATGTTACACCAGAAAACTTTCCTATCATTGCGAGGAGATGATTAATCTTTTCATCTATCTTTCCCCTTTTTATTTTTCAACCTTTTTTTTGATATGAA
Organism: Polistes dominula; assembly: GCF_049000335.1. NCBI lineage: Eukaryota > Metazoa > Arthropoda > Insecta > Hymenoptera > Vespidae > Polistes > Polistes dominula. The sequence continues at coordinate 4,135,542 of NW_028301116.1, read as the reverse complement.
ACATTAAACATTTTGTAGAAAAGAAAAGAAAAAAAAAGAGAAAAATAAATAGAGAAAGATAAAAGATATTCGTATTCTTTCAGACGTCATCGATTTTCGAAGACTAGTTTGCTTATAATCTTCGCGGAAAAAGTAAACTAAGCCGCGTGGAAAAGAAAGAAATACATGTACGTATAGATATGAGTTATATATGTATATATGTAGAAAGAGTGAAAGAAGAAGAAAGAAGAAGAGAAGAAAAATAAGTCGATAATCCTCAAATTCCGACAGACTAAATTCTCTTTTTCGTATCTCTCTTTTTTATCCCTGTCTCTTTTTTTTTCTTTTTTCTTTCGATACATAGTACCGATTGGGTGTGCTACTTGAAATAACATAGTTACAAATTTAGAAGCTATTTTCAAAGCTACACCTTTTATCCGATATCTTCTTTTTCTACTTTAAATGATCTCTGCAAGATCGGTAGGAATGTATCCCAAGTACAAATGCAGATCGTAAAAAGAACATTAGACGATTCCATACATTTTCAAGGGTGACCATGAATGCTAGCAATTCGCAATGAGTGTTTTTGCTTTTTTTTTCGTCTAAATAGTTTCAATACCGATACTGTCCAAGTTGTTCAATTAAAATAGTCAACGTAAACCCCAATTTGACCAAGTTACATACAAATTTATCTGTCATTAAAATAAACAAACAAAAAAATACGAAATTAATCAAACGTTTTACAGATTTCATAAATTTGTAATATTTACTTAGAAAAAAATTGAGTTTTAAATTGTAAAGTTATTTATGGTATAAAAAAACATGTATATTTTTTAAATAAAAATAAATGTAACTGTAAAGAAAATTATTTTCTATATTGAACTTTCAATTTCAGATTATTAAAATTTGCTACACTCATATACAAGGTAATTAAATTAATAACAAATTGAATCGAAAATGCGTATAAATATATTTAATTTGTTTTCTAAATCAAAATTATCTGGTATCTTTCTTTTTATTTTGTTACAAGTAACACAGTTATTTAATCATCAATCTTAGATAAATATTATCCGTAAGCTGTTGATGCACACATTAAATCCTTATAAAAAATTTGTTTCCAAGATAAAATTTCTTGTGAATTCGCACGATCTCGGGAATCGTTGGAAGCAAGATGGTACCAATGCACAGATGCTCAGAAGCTATACTACAATACCATATAGAAAATGTTGAAGTGAGACATGAGCGAGGATGGTTAGGTTATACATAACGGAATCTATACTCCATACGATATTCAAGATTTCATATCGAATTGGATCGGACGTTGATAGTGCATTCGGCTGTCATCGGTTAATCGAATATATGCCAATGAGAAGAACGTTTTCTGTTACGAAATATCGAAAATATTTCCGAATTTGAATAAACGAAATTTACCCTTGATAATATCAAAAGCAAATCTCTCTCTCTCCATTCAATATATTCCTTTACTACTACCTTACCGGTATATTTTCAAAGTTTTCATTTAAATGACTTAAGAAAAAAAATCATTAAATTTGCTTATACAGAGTGAGTTTGATTTTGATTGAAAGAAAAATTGCTATGCGAAAAAAAAATATCGAAAATTTTAATTATTGCCAAAGGGAATATTTTATTCTTTTATACGATAGATTTGATCTTGAAATAACGTAACCTTGACACGTAAAATTAAAATCGTATCAAAATTATCAGATAAAAGTTTATACGGTTATTTTCATTTTATTGCATATTCTTGTAAGTGAAATTTGGTAATTTTTCAAACTCTACTTAAGTGTACATCTTTTTTTTTATTGCTTTATCCATTTTCGTTATAGTATATATATGTATAAAACACATGTACAAGTATATATGTATAGACTTTTGATCGTTGCAGTGAGCGATTCGAGTAGAAAATCCAATTCGGATATTTATCGATGGAAAAATTGAATGAAAAAGGAAAGAAGTATTAGACCGATCGTACATTCATAGAAAGATCCACGAGAGCGTGAAAGATCGATCGCTTCTATCTACTAAAATGATTAAAAAATGGCAGGAGAGAAGAAACCTGAGTACCGTTAGAAATCCTCGCATTACTTCTAATGGAAACCCTGGCTAATCTTCTTATTTTTAATAAAATAGAAAGATATATATATATGTATATACATATATAGAATATTTCCCTTTGGAAATATGCATTTAAAATAATTTTCCTTTTTTTTTCTTTGTTTTTTTTTTCAATCTTTTATTCCATGTTCTGACATATCGTTTAATGGAATCATTGAAATGTATTGAGTTAACTGAAAAACACATGTAACGATTTTGTATACCAATTTACAGGAAATATTCTTAATTTTATATATACATAATACTTCAAAATAAATAAAAGAATATGAAATATACATTTATAAATTGACATAAATTTTCAATTAATTCAATAATTGAGCTGTTTATTTTAAAAGTGGTTAAAATCTATTTATATTCGAATTGAGATATTGAAGGGTTTGCGTTTCAATGCAATTAAAAATATACGTATGGGATATTAATAAGTTATACTGCTTAAGTGTATCTAAAAAAGATAAATTTATAGCTCCTATTAAAATAATGGCAATAATTAAGTGAATAATATGCCGTTTTCTTACCAAGAATAGAGTTAGGAAACTTTCAAAATTAACAACCAGATTCGTTATACAATTTGAAGGAACCCAAGTACATTTAACATAATTTAAAATGCTTCAATTGAAAAAAAAACCATACCCAATTTATTTTATACATCTTTAGAACACTTTTAAAAATATAATTTATGTGATTCAAAACAATTTTTAATTATATAAATTCGGTTATATATAAGCATGTGTATAACGAGAATATTATATGTAAGAAATAGTAATTAGGAATAAAACCGTTCTAATTTTAGTATTTTTTCTATTTTAATGTGATTATTTTATCGCTCATGCGTAGTGATTACTAACATAGTTAAATTGTCCTGTAATGTAAGAAGAATGTACTAGAATATTAAAATAATTGTTAATTAATCGTTGAGAATGTCTAATGTTGTCTGAAAGCTTGGTGTATATGATCTGTGTACTGTCCTCTTCAAGATTCACTTTCGGACTGGCACGTTGTCCTCTATCAAAATTCTTATATTAAATGTTGTTTATAAGACTTTCCGAATGTTGCGTATGTGTACAATGATAGTAATATTCCTAATAAAGAGAATTTAAGATTTTAACGTTTTAATTTTAGTATTTTTTCTATTTTAATGTGATTATTTTATCGCTCATGCGTAGTGATGACTAAGATAGTTAAATTGTCCTGTAATGTAAGAAGAATGTACTAGAATATTAAAATAATTGTTAATTAATCGTTGGGACTGTCTAATGTTGTCTGAAAGCTTGGTGTATATGATCTGTGTACCGTCCTCTTCGAGATTCACTTTCGGACTGGCAAGTTGCCCTCTATCAAAATTCTTATATTAAATGTTGTTTATATGACTTTCCGAATGTTGCGTATGTGTACAATGATAGTAATATTCCTAATAAAGAGAATTTAAGATTTTAACGTTTTTATTTTAGTATTTTTTCTATTTTAATGTAATTATTTTATCGCACATGCGCAGTGATGACTTCGAGAGTTAAATTTACACGTAATATAAGTAGAGTGTATTAGAATATTAAAATAATTATTAATTAATCGATGCAAGTGGCTATTGGTGTCTAGAAGCTCGGATTATATGATCTGAGTACCGTCCTGTTCGAAATTCATCTTCAGACTGACAAGTTGTCATTTATCAAAATGCATTTATTCAATGTGGTTTCTATGACTTTCCGAACATTGAGCATGTGCATAACTGAAATAATTTAACTAATCAATAAAATTTAAAATTATAACGCTCTGATTTTAACTTTTTTTACATTATAATGAAATTATTTTATCGCTCCTGCGCAGTAATGTCTTTGAAAATGAAACTGTCCTGTAATATAAGTAGAGTGCATTAAAGTATTATAATAATTGTTAATTAATCGATGAGAATGTCTAATGTTGTTTAAAATCCCGAAATATATGATCTATGTACCATCCTCTTCGAGATTCACCTTCAAACTGGCACGTTGTCATCTATCAAACTTCTTTGATAAAATGTTGTTTATATGTCTTTTTGAATGCTGCGTATGTGTGCAACAGTTCTAAAATTCCTAATAAAGAGAATGTAAGATTATAATATTCTAATTTAAACTTAATTAAACTAATTGATAAAAACAATTTATATATACTGCTCATACATTTTGGATGTGTTAAAGGGATTTAAAGAAATCATGATATTTCGTAGTAGGTCCATTATGTCCTTGAATTTTGCTGTTATAATTTGTCTAATATTTTCACTCAATGGTGTCAATACAATATTTTCGAACTTTTTTGGTCTACTCCGATGTGATAATAAATTCAGGACTTTATAATTTTTATTCTTATTCATTGGATGTCTTACAGAAAATTTTACACGGTTCATTTCTGACAAAATTCATTCAACATATTTTTAATCAGTTTATTGATTCATCGTTATAACTATAAAAGCTATAAAATTATATTTAATATATTAATAAATTCATAATATATATATATATATTAATTATAAATATTATAAATAGAAAGGATATTTAGTTGCGTTAGGATTTCGATTACAATTTTATTTTAATTTATTCCAATTTTTGTTCTACTCGTTTTTAATTCAAAAGCGAAAACGTTTAACGGCCCAATGTAATATCGATGTCATTTATATGTAGAAACGTGAAGTATATATAATAGTATATACATACATCGACGTTTGAGAGCAATCATTAAAAAGAAGAAAAAGTGAAAGAAAATATATTCGAAACAGAAAGTAAAAAAAAAATAAATAAAATCGAAAGAATTGTCGTGTAGAAAATTTTGTAACAAAATTACAAAAATAATAATCAAAAAACGACATGTAACGCCATTAGTGAACACGACGTTAATCATTAATTTACAGAAAGAGATGTTCATTAGCCAATCTATTTGCAATCAACTCTAAGCAACATTTTTAGAACGAAAAGCAACGTGAATATTAATTGACTACCGGTGCCTTTTATATTTTCTCTCTCTCTCTCTCTTTCTCTTTCTCTCACCCCTAACACACAAACACTCTTTTTCGGACTATTCTTTTGCAAGCTAACTATCGATCCATTTCACGCACGTAACAGAATAAATGTAATATATTACGGAATTCATAAGACATAGTTATTGCTTCGTTTCTATCCCGAATTCGAGACGTGTATTTAATTTACGTAATGTATTGTGAAACTATGTATTGGACACGTTTCTTTCGGTTATATACACAATTGGACCGTTTTAGTCAAATCGTTTACACATCTTCATTCACTCACTCACTCACTCACACACACACACACACCACACACACACACACACACACACACACATATATATATATATATATATATATTTATATTTATATTTTTAGTAGTTTACTTCCAAAACAAAAAAAAACGAAAAGCTAAAAAATCACAAAAATGTATGTGCGTTATTGATCCTATCGTAAATTCAGATCGTATCATATAAAAAAAAATTGTTCGAGTAGAAGAATAGAATGCACATGAATGGATAATAAAACCCTAAATGTTAATCCTGTTGTACTAATAGTCAACCTTAATTGAACTATCCATTAATTTATTTATCTATTGATTAACGGCATAGAAATTTAATTATGTACTCGCTATCAGATTTATGTAATGGTAGCATTAATGTATACATATATACATATATGTGTGTGTGTTTGTGTCTGTACATGGATGTGTACTTACTAAATAGATATTTACATCGATGTAGATAATTTATCTTTTATACGTACAATGAATTACAGGAGTATCGATACTTCCAATGTCAATTAATATTTGCTAATGTAATTTGGCTAAATTTTTCTACATACAAAAATAAATTTTATCGGAAAGAAACATTTTATTGTAAGTATAATTTGACATATATGATAAAATAAGTTTCACAAAGTGACCAATGTAAAATGTAAAAGAAGTGTTAACCATGTACAATTTACTAAAATATTAATTTTATTTACTGTTATATCTTGTGCAAGTTTTAAAATTTTTTTAGGATTCATTTTTCTCAAATGATATCTCTTTGACAATAAAATACTCCTTAGTAATAAAATTGAATATCAATTTAAAAGATGAATTATTAAAAGAAGCAAGTTTTTGTGTACAAAAATTTGGAATTGTTTGTTTGTTTCTTTTTTTTTTACAAATATCCTTTGATTACAAATATTCCCATGAGTCATTGTACACATATATTGTATATATGCTATGTATATTATCGGACGAGTTACGAATAATCCTATAGGGAATTTGTTGGAAAAGAAAAGAAAATTCACGGCGCGTAATGCGAGTATTCGGCAGTTACGAAACAGAAAGCGATAGCTACGGCGAATACTTTAGGTTCTTCTCAAACTGTTTTGTATTCACAATGCTTTTACTATCAGCCTTATAAACGTGGGCCCGCATATAAAGACGAAAGACGGACTTCTCCTAAGAACAGTTACATTTTTTCTTCGTCGATATAACAACTATAACTGATAGTTATGAAGGTAATAATTATTTTCTTTTTTTGTCCCTTTTTTCTCTTTTTCTTTACTTTACATCCTATTCATTAGAGACCAATTTCAAAAACAAATAGTTTATATATTTTGTCCTATAATATTATCCAACCAAAAAATTAATTAGAGAAAAATAGAAAATAATTTGATAATTATAGTATATTAAAATTTTAAATAAATCTAACATTTTTTAATACTACAAATTTTTTCGATTCTTATACCAATAGTTATACGAAATATTAAATCACATATCGTATTAAATAATTAGACAAGAATAACATTTTTAATTGCAACTACAAAATTAAAATTCATCCATTTGAACTAATCTTCGTTAGATACATTAATTTATACATTAATAATGCTATATTACTATTAAATGTTGCATAATTAATAAAAAAAGAATTTTAATATTAATAATTACAATACAATTTAAAAAGAGCCCACTATTTAAACCAATGCTTATTACAATTATTAGAAAATATTACAGCAATGAAAAATATCAAAATCAAAATTCTCGTATATCCTTGACCCAAAAATTAAAAAATCCAAAAAAACACAAAATAACAAAACTGTGCTTTAGATAATCTTCTTGATCCTTTGTATTGGAGTGGTATCATCAGCAACAGAATATATGCCCAGAGGATGGCGTCCAAGTGGGAGATACTTCAACCCTGGTCACAGTCAACCACACGCTTATTATCGACCGCCACCTGGTCCATCGAATACGATCACTTATCCAGCAGCTTTTTCACCTCCTAGTAATGCCCCAACAACACCTAGTACGTCAACGATACCAACTACTACAACTACTCCTATTACCACTACCACGACTGAGAGAACCAGAGAACCAACGACGCAACCGAATTTACCTGATGAAACTTTTGACACGAATCCGGCCCTTGCCATCGCCAATTCCTTCGCGTTCAACAGACCTGTCTACGTTTATAATACCTTCCCGTTTCTCCCAGGACACGTATTAGTCAAGTAACCTGACCAGAACCGAAGAATATCCAAGAGAGAACTTTGGAATAATCCGGCCATCCTCTTCTCCTTCTCCTTCTCCTTCTCCTCCTCTCTTTTTTTTTCTTCTTCTTCGCTTTTGTTCACGTATGTATACGTTTCATAGTATTGTCTATTATATATATATACCACAGATACATTCCATGAACTAGTTATATGTAATATTAGTTTTCGCGAATACATGCTCATCAACACTTTCTGCCATCAATTGTTTCCGAAACTTTATGCTTGTAATTTAATATGTAGAACCCTAGATTCTATTGTATTATTATTATTATTATATTAAATTAAATTATCCGATGAATATTTGTAAGTAAAATGATGTTTATTATTTTCTTTTATATTTATATATGTAAATGATATTATAGATCAATCATAAACAAGACAAGAGATGAATAAAAATTAATCTCGTTTTAGAGTGTGTGAAGTTATAGGTGCTAAATACGTCATAAAAATATGACGTATCTATCTGTCTATCTATCTATCTATCTATGGCGTACTGTATATATAAACTATCATCGATATTCCTACATTTTTACAATCTCGTACAAGTGAGATATGTCCAATTCTAACTGCATCTGACACTTTAAACGATCCATTTGAGAAGTATGTGCTTATATCCCATAACTTCCCCTGGTTGCACACACTTTACTCCTATGTTCATTGATCGCGCCTGATAGCACAACCAATGGCGTGTAGGAACATTAGTATAATCCGTGTTGAGAAACTTGGATAAATCTTTTTTCCTTCCTCACCAAAGGAATTATCATTGTCAACAATATTCTTACATCTTATCTATCTACATATATAGGTATTTCTATTTTTTTATTTTTATTTTGTTAATCTTTCTATTCGAGACAAATTTAATAATTATACAAATTTCAGTTGTGTATGCTGAATCATTTTTTTGAGGATTTGGTTTCTTTTTTCTTGTTTTTTTTTTTTATTATTATTATTATTTTTTTTTTTTTAGAATAAAAATAACACTATAATTTCGTTGTAAAAAGTCTTACGTCGGATAAGGGCCATATTTTACATATAGCACGACTACGAAGTAATCCTTGCGGAACCGGCCCGTAGAATCGCGAATCTGCTGAATTACTGCTATTATCTCCTTCTAGCCACACGTGTCCATTTGGTACCTAAAACGAGATAGCACAGCTATATTTAGCAAAATTGTTTTAAGAGACACCTTATTCTTTCCCCCGTTTCATTTATTTTTTTGTTCATTAGTTTTCTTCTTTTTTTTTCTTTTTTACGTAAAATTTGTGTCACATCTCAGCACGTTAAAATAACTGCTAAAAAAAGGAAAATTTTATTTAGGAGTTTTTAGGTTTCTGGCAGTCGTGAATAAAATGAATGTACGTACTGAGAAACAGTTGCTAATTTATAGTGTTACTATTTGCAGCTAAGTAGACACTAGAGACGGTAAGAGGAGAATATAGACATGAGCGTTTCTCTAACATGAGATGGAACGCGGTAGTCGGACTTCCAAGAAAACAAAAAAAAAAGAATAAATGTTATGTTTTCGTTTTTTTTTGTTTTTCTTTTCACTTCAATTAGAATATCCGAAATTCTTCGTAAAACAAATTTTACAATAAATTTAATAAAATTACTTTAATGTATAACTGTATGTAATGTAATACTGTAATACTGTAATACTGCAATAATGTAATACTGTATAATGATAATTATATTTTTTTTAAAGTTATAATCAAATTATTGTGTATTATATTTGTTTTTTTTTTTTAATATATATGTTGTGTGTGTGTGTGTGTGATTCTATAATAATAATTAAATTAAAAAATATGTTAACTATTTTCAATATATTCTGTTTATGATGTATATATACATATATCAATAAATAATAATAAGAATACTATTATAATAAGAAAATTAATTTTATATAATGTTTATATATATACATGCATTACAATAAATAAAAATATATATTTAATAGTATATTAAGTATACTATTTAAAGTGTATTAAGTACTCACAGTATATGTAGAAAATCCATCTCGAATACTGTCACCAGGTAAGCCTACAATTCGCTTACAAATATGTTGTTTAGGATTTGATGGACATATAGAAATAACAATATCACCTTTATTATACCACCTTAATTTTGTACTTATATGTTCTGTAAATAATACATCCTCACTGCGTATTGTCGGTTCCATGGATGGACCCGAACACTGAAATATAACAATGCACAAATACATAAAAATGAGTACAACGATTAAACTGAAGGATACATTGTATTAAATGTTATCAATATAAATTATGAAATATAATTTAGATTAAATAAGTAGCTAAGTTTTAATAAGGGTTAACGATAACATTTATGTATGCGCTCTAAGTAAATGAGATAACTATTTCTATTAGTCTTCCCAGTTAAATAGGTAATCATTAAATATAAATTCAATATGTTAATAGAACGTTTAAATATAATAACATTCAAATATATGTGTTAATCTAGAAGATACATTGTATTTAACTTTATAGATATAAATCATTATATAGAATTGATATTGGTTTATGATGACTTTCATGTATACTGCTTAAATATATATGTTAATTATTCTTATTAGTCTTAATCATCTATATATTATTAATATTAACAATCATACAATTGCATAATAATTAAATATAAATTTAGTACACTAATATAATATAACCTTAAAATTCTATGATAACATACTCACACACATTCATCACACAATAGGAGATTTTTATGAACTAAGAAATGTATATTTTTACTTACCACTACAAATTCGCCAATATATTCAAACGCACAATGTGTGATGCACGCATACTGCAAAGTAACACCTAATACACTTAAAACTTTATATATGTGTTTACTGAACATTATGACTAGTAGTACAGAGGTTACATGTCTATAGAAATCTTTAGTAATAAAAAAAGCATATAACATTATGCTTCCCTAAATACACATTTACATATATACCTAACATTGTTTTCTCATTAAATAAGATTTATCAACCACGTGTAATCACTGTACATCATTTTTAGTTTAATCAAGCCTAGAAAAGTATAGACAACAAATAATTTGAATTATATACATATACATTGAAATAGTAGAGCGCCATCTACGCCTGTTAAGACGTATTAGCAGAGACATCTAACGGTAAAATTTTGCAACTACTCTTACAATTTAAACTTACAGAGCACGATCGATAAATACACTTTTAATTTTTATTTGTTTTAGAGAGATAAAATATAATTAAATATCAATACTTCAATCAAATTGTTATCATTCGAAACAATATTAAATAAAAATCTAAAGTATTATTTCTTAATAATAAATACTTTTACGCGATACATAACAATTATAGCATGCCACGTATTTTTTGTTTGTACATTTCTTACAAAGAGATTCTTATGTTTCTAAAGCATTAAAAATTATATGTTAAAGATGGTAATTAGAATAATGATATTAAATAAAATAAAACTATATAATAATAAATAAATTAATAGATTAAATTATGTAATAATGAAATTTAATTATGGCACACGACTCCTCCACGTGTTTAAATGATTTCATAATATTATATAAATTGATTAGCTAATCAATATTTATATATTATTAGAATTGGTTAAAATAATTTTGAAATAAAATAAATATTTTCTAAATAATTTGTTTCTTTTTTTAAAAGCAGGGAGAACGTGTGTACGGTTTTGAAGAGACACTGATTGTGAGATGATACACATAAACACATACATGTTACATCTTTATATTACTCGAGGTTTAAAATACAAGATGTGTTTTGTATGGTGTGCATAATTATTAAATTTAGAAACCATTCTCCTCATATACAGCTCTTTCTCTTTCTTTCTTTTTTTTTTACGGTGATATAAAATAGAAGCAGGTGATAGAAATGTAATCTTCTATTTAAAAGGCTTTATGTATTGGTTGATCAATATTCGTGATGATTAATTATGACAATGACGATGATAGGAAAATATTCATAAATGTTGTGTGAGATTGCTAAACAGGTGCACCATCATTTCTACTATTAACATAAATAATAATTACAATAATAATAACAATAACAACTGTTTATGTATGAAAATTAATAAAATAATAATTACGATGATTATAACAATGATAATAGTAACAAAATATGTGAGAGAAAATAGTTAATATCTATTAATTAAATTTTTCTGCATTTTTAATAGTTACAATAATAATAATAATAATAATAATAATAATAATAATAATAATAATAATAATAATAATAATAATAATAATAATAATAATAATAAATTAATGATAATAAAATATATAAAATTTTAGAAAACATAAAATATTATTAAAAAATAAATTTCCTAACATTGATATTTCTTAAGAAATTAAGATTTATTTATTTATTATTTAAAATAATAATAATAATAATGATAATGATAATGTAATGTGTATGTATGAAATTATATTTGCATACATATACGTCATGTATATACGTACAAAGTATTGTATTATCCATCTTTAATGTAGCCAATTTAATGTAACTCTACTTCTCAGATAGAAAAAGAAATGAATTAAAAAATAAATGAGTAAATAAATTAGGGTAACCGTATGTGCGAATGATTCACTCGCAATTTCATTCTATTATTAATTAAACAACAAATTATTTTTTGTTACTGTTATTGTTCTTCTTCTAAATGCAACATCATAACACTTTCAAGTGATTTTTATTTATTTATAGAACAGATCAATTCGAATTTTCAATAATAATAATAGTACTAATAATAAATATATTTATATTATGATATTAATAATAATAATAATAATAATAATAATAATAATAATAATAATAATAATAATAATAATAATAATAATAATAATAATAATAATAATAATAATAATATATATTAATGATAATGATAATAATGATAATAATAATAATAATAATAATAATAAAGTGTATCGATAACTATCGTAATAACGATTAAATCCGTCTTTTACATAATTATCCTAAAATTTACAATGCCTTATTTAGAAAATAAAAAGTCGTCAGCTAATAAATATCCGACGACTCCAAATATTATTTGCGTTATTTATCGTTGCAACAAATCGATCAACGTAAATATTATTACATCGTTTACATTTAACAAGCACTTTATACAGAATTATACGATCATAAATACAATATGAGCAATTTACGAGAATTTTGAAGGGGGTGAGTCGAGGACGACGACGATTCCTGGGAAAGTTGGGAAATGCTCGCTCGTTTCTCAATTAATTATATTTTATTTTATTATTTAAGTTAGGCGCTAATGACGTCACCGACGATCGGTGGTGCACGAGAAACCTGGGGAGTGGGTGGTTGTTGGATGGGTGGTTCTTGTTGTTCTTGTTTATATTGCTTGATTT
>NW_028301115.1:0-1427 GCF_049000335.1 Polistes dominula | reverse complement strand
TTTTAATCACTTATTAGCATCGCGGCTCTTTTCATATGTGTAATGGTGAAAGTGCTTTTGTAATGCGTGTACGAACGATTTAAGCATAAACGAATTTAATAGAGATTATTCAGAATCATGAATAGATTATTTAATAGTCGGACGATGTCATAAATCTCTCTTTTTTCTGACATGAAAAATGTTCTCTAAAGTATTTGTCTATATTCATTCAAAGATGGTTTTCCAATCTTTTAGATGTATTTCTTGAATCGCAGCTCTTTTAATATTTTCAGAAAAGTTATTGTATTTTTGTATCTGAACGCGTCAAGTTTAAACGCGTTAATTTGAAATAACTAACAATCATCAAAGGATGCTCTTAAATTCCAAGATAATATTACTTTCTTTTATTTATTTGAAAAAAAGCTGTTTATTTCTTTGATCTTTCCGGCCATTAAGCGTTGTGAGAACCTGTATATTTCTTTATAAATTATAATTAGGAGAGTATTTAAAGATAAAAAATTAATTCCCTAATGTATTGATTTTTATAAAGAAATATTTTGCAAGCGAAGGCGTAAGATTTCTTTATCTTTTTTTAAAAATCAATTTCTAGAATCTTGTTTTTTTTTTAATGTGTGTGTAGTGGAAAAGGGATCTAAGGATGTATGTTAGAACGTATTAAGAAAAATCAAAATCTGTTAAGCATACTCAGAATTATCAAGAGATTCTTTAATATGCCGACGAGGTCTTAAATTTCTCTTTTTCCTTTTGAACGGATAAGGTACAATAGAATTTTTTTATATTTCTTCACAGATTTTTACTATTTATTTCGAACAATTTGTAGAATCGCAGCTACTTTTGTATGTGTTAAGATAGAACTGTGTCTATAAATGCTTGTTTAAATGCTATAAAGAAGAACATATCTTTTGCAGATTACACGGAAAAATAATATATATTCTTTATTATTTGGCCAAAATATTTCATTTGCTTTTTTTATTTATTAAAGTTTTAAAAAGACTCTTTCTGTCTAGACCACATTCTGAAAATTTTACTTTTTTTATGTATATTATATGAAAGAATATATTATTCTAGACAAACAAGTTTATTACCAGAAAGGATATTTGTTTCCAAAAAAATATTTTTCTACGTTAAGTTCAACGTTTTTTTTCTTTTTTTTTTTAATCACTTATTAGCATCGCGGCTCTTTTCATATGTGTGATGATGAAAGTGCTTTTGTAAAGCGTGTACGAACGTTTTAAGCATAAACGAATTTAATAGAGATTATTCAGAATCATGAATAGATTATTTAATAGTCGGACGATGTCATAAATCTCTCTTTTTTCTGACATGAAAAATGTTCCCTAAAGTATTTGTCTATATTCATTCAAAGATGGTTTTCCAATCTTTTAGATGTATTTCTTGAATCGCGGCTCTTTTAATATTTTCAGAAA
>NW_028301114.1:0-2279 GCF_049000335.1 Polistes dominula | reverse complement strand
GCCACGCGTGTTTACAACAAAATCCCCGTCAGGCCACCCGTGCCACTGTAAGATGCGTGCTCTGCTACCGCATGTCTGTTTACATTTCTTTCGAAATGAAAAAAATGAATGAATAATGAAATGAATAATGAAAAAAATGAATAATGAAAAAAAAGAAACCCCGATATCTATTACGATCCTCATTTATCACGTTATTACTCTGCACGAGCAGTTGTAATCTTTGCCAGATGATACTGAGTAGTACAACTAATATCTCTGCCCATAATTTTTCAATAGTGAAAGAGAAAGATGAAAAAGTCGGTGTGCAGTGATTCATATTGCAGTGAAAGGAAGACTAGTCACGCTAGTTGCTCAAATTCGGATAGCAGCGATGAGGAAGTGATCAGATTGCCCAAAAGAAGAAAAAGTAAATCGTATCATATCATCAGATTCTGATACGGATACGGATAAATGCAATCTTGGTGATAATGAATATTATGAAGATACTATTGACGAGATGTTACGAGATTTGGTCGTGGAAGAAAGAAAGCAACGTTGATGATACTGAGGAAGCTCCAGTTCAACAAAGTGAATGGAGTGAATTTAGTGGTCGGCAAAAATCAATTTCTTTTCAAGAAGCAGGCGGTCTGAATAAGCAATTACCTGACGATATAAATCCGTATGATGTGTTTACGTTGTTCGTCGATGACGAAATCATAAACTTGCTGGTATTAGAAACTAATAGATATGCACAACAAAAGCCAAATGAATCGAGGCTGACTCCAGGTTCACGAATGCATAAATGGAAACCAACAAATCCTGAAGAAATAAAACAATTTTTGGGATTATTGTTGTGGATGGGACTTGTAAAAAGTGAGCCCAATAGCCAATTATTGGGCCAAAAACGAATTGTACAATTTCCGGCTACCGCGTCAAATTATGTCACGAAACAGATTTGAACTATTATTGTGCAATTTTCATTTTGTCGATAATATGTCCATTGCCCGTGATGATCGGCTTGGTAAAATACTTCCATTTTTTAACAAATTGGTAGGAAAGTATCAGGAAGCTTACACGCCTGGAGAAGACATTGTTATCGATGAAACGTTAATTCCATGGCGTGGAAGACTCATTTTCAAGCAATACATTCCAAATAAAGCGCACAAGTACGGAATCAAGTTATTCAAATTATGTTCAAGCGAAGGATACACATGGGCAATGAAAATGTATTCTGGTAAATCAGCGGAAGGTATTAGAGAAACCGGATTGGCACACAATGTGTGTCTACAACTGGCAGAGAAACTTTTCGATCAAGGAAGAACATTGTATATTGACAATTTTTATACAAGTTATGAGTTAGCTATATCATGCCTAAGACGCAAGACTCATGTAGTTGGAACACTTAGACATAACAAGAAATCTATACCAAAAGATGTTCTTAATTGCAAACTAAGAAGGGGAGAAATGGTAGCTAAAGAGGATGATAACGGGATTGTGATACTCAAATGGAGAGACACACGTGACGTGAGAATATTATCTACGAAACACGCTCCTATCATGACACAAAGCACGAAAAACATTCATGCTGCTTCTTCAAGCCAGCAGCCATCCGCAAGACTCAAACCTCTGGCCGTCCTCGAATATAATAAGGGTAAATGTGGTATAGATTATTCAGACCAAATGGTTTCCTATGCTTCGACGATGAGGAAAGGAATCAAGTGGTATAGGAAGCTTGGTGTTGAACTTCTACTGGGGACGTCAATTGTAAACGCTTTGGTCGTTTACAAAATTGCGACAAAGAAAACTGTAAATATTAGACGATTCAGAGAACTGATTGCTGCAAAGTTACTAGGACTGAGTGAAGATTTAACACTGCCTTCTGTTCGACGAAATACGCATTGCATCGCCGTTCGCAGAAATAATTTGGGGAAAAGCCTTAGACGCGCATGCAAGCGGTGTTACGCAAATAAAAGAGAAGAACTGGAACGATCAAAGGCACGAGCAAATCTCAGAAAACCCACTACTTTTTGTCCAAGCTGCCCTGGTCAACCGCAACTTTGCAGTGAATGCTTCAATATTTTGCACTGCTAAATAATTTTGTTAATAAACGATTTTTAAAAAAATTCAACAGTATTATTATCTCCTGTCATATATTTATCTAAATATGTTCGGAAATCCTTTGGAAGGAGTCACCCGACGTGGCCTGATGAGAACTCTTGCTGTCACCCGAATACGGGTGACGTGGCCTGATGAGAATATTTGCTGTCACCCGAATACGGGTGACACGGCAGTTAACGTGT
>NW_028301113.1:0-33187 GCF_049000335.1 Polistes dominula | reverse complement strand
TGAAGCTGGTGGGAGAACTTACACTTGTAATAGGGTTAGAGTGTTATGTAGTGGGGATACTTGACCAATAGAAAATAGAGTAGTAAAGATGGAGACAAACCCTGCTGAGAAATATTTGGTATAAAGATTCAAGTTGAACACCGCGAGCAATATAGTATTAGCCAAACAGTCGACAAAGAAATTTCGTGGTCAATGATTTCTTAACGATCACTAGTCTAAGAGAAATCTGTTATCGAGTTTTTATTTCGTTTAAATTCAAGAAGTCTATATAAATTGAGTTTTTTTGTTCTGCTGAGAACACTTTTTTCCATCATCGGTGAATTGTAATTGCTTTTTGTGATCTTAAGGCAGAAAAGGAACAAATTGAAGAAAGAGAAAGACAGAAACTAAGACTAAAGCACAGTCAAGCAGTTTGAATAGAAAATAACTGCTAGTTACTTAGTTTTTTACATTGTCCTCCAGTTGGTAAATAAATAAATCTACATACTTATATATTTATTTATATATAGTTAACAGTAAAAGATATTTTTTTTAAACAATGTTTTCGCAAACAATTAAGAAGAGTACGAATAACGAAAGGAGCCCCTCAAACAGGGGTACAACATCGAAACCATTGAAAAGTACGAAGCGGAAATATCTAACAGAAGAAAAACTTTATGCAATTAAAAGAATTAACGATGGTGAAAGCAAGGCGGCAGTAGGACGAGATCTGCAAATACCAGAGTCGACGTTAAGAGGCTGGTTCAAAAACCAAGAAAAGCTACGAGCGATTAAACAAGCAGCGGATACTGCTGCTAATTCCGCAAATGGTTGCTTGCCTTTTAGCAGATACGGGTCATCCCAATTTCAAAACGGTAATACTATTTTGGGAGCTATTGGATCTTTACAATCGATAAGCGAAGAGGAAGGACCGGCATTAAAGAGGAAAAGATTGGAACAAAAGATTGCAATGCTAATTACGTATAAACAACAACAGGTTCAACAACAACTACAAGATCACCAAATAGAGTATCATCGATTTATTCAACATGTATTCTGTATTAACCGTCAATTTCTTTTAGGATATCCGATTGATCATAATGCTATCATAGATCTGATAAAACGATGTAATAAGGCCTTAGACGATTTGATAACTTTGACCTGCGAACAAAAGAATTTTATTAATTATGTTAAAAATTCTATCATTTTCTTGTATTTGCCCTTTGACAAACTAGTTGATCATGGATTACAGTAGTCTCATAAAATTATTTAACAAAAAACACCCCTTTAGATCTGTCCAACAGCAAATACTAGAAAAAAAATAGAAGTTTTTAAACGATTTTAGCATTTGTATCTCATCCTCAACTTCGATTTTAATTTAGTAAACACATACTAACTGGTCTATACCTGGACTTTTCTGTATTAAATCAGATTGAATTATAAAGATTTTTCTCGTCCCAGCAATTCCAACTACAACAAGAAGATTTGCGTCAAAAACGATACCATAAAAAAGACTACATGTATAAGAACAAACAGGACGTAATTAACAAATTTGATGTAGCTTACTAATCAATGCATTTACTCTAGAATAAACTTTCATAAATAATTCTAAAAATAGTTGATTTTATTAAAATACTCTTTCCTTCTTTTCAAACTTCCCTTATTTTTTTTTAAATACTTGCTTACTCATTCAAATAGGCAGGTATATGAACGCATGAACGTACGCACGTGCGTACGTAGATATCATATAATTACAGGTAGTAATTCTATTGCAAAATAAATCGCCTTATAAAGTAAAATATTTAATCATAAGAATATTCTCATATTTTTGAATCAGTTAAAGTTTATCCTTTTTTATTTTTGCAATTAAAAAGATATTTTGAATTTATTAAACCTTAATCCTTTTAACGTATAATCCAAAGATTATTTAACATAAGGACGAAGCCTTAAATTTCTCTTTGTCTTTTTACATGGATAATGTACCATAAAATATTTATCTATCTTCAGTCCAATATGTTTTTCTATTTTTTTAAATTTATTTCTTGCATCGCGGTTTTTTTTGTATTTGCGAGAAAGAAGGGTGTATCTGAACGCGCTAAGGTTATACGGGGAAATTCAAAATAAATACGAATAATCAAAAGATATTTTCAAATTCCAAGAAATTCTTAAGTTTTTTTTTACAAGACCTGTAAATATACGATTTTTCGTCTAAAAAGCAGGGTGAAAACCAAGATATTTATTCCTAAAAATTACTAAGGAGATTATTTAAAAACAAAAATTTTTTTTCTATAAAATTTACTTTTATAAAAAAATATATTTCTAGCTAAAAGGGACACGTCAATTAAAAAATCGATTTTTTTTTCGATATTCTGAAAGAATATTATTTCAAAAATATCTCTTTAAATTTTGGTAAAGATCCGCGCCTTATTTACGAAACTGTAGTAGTTTAAACGGAGCGCGCCGTAGCGCTTCTAATAAGTTACCAAAACTTTAAACGTTAATTTCTCCTATTCGCGTTTTTACAACGGTGACCCTCGCTGCGTCCAGACCGTTTATCCGATCCTTACCAAATTTTGTACAGTAATACTAGATACACGTATCTAGGGAATGAACAAAAGGATTTTTCGAAAAACTGCCTTTTTTTCGTAAAAAACTCAGCGATTTTTCTGCAAAAATGTCAATTTTTTCGCAACAAGTCGACTATTTTTAGAAAAAATTAAAATTGTCTTTCGTTAACATCTCTACTAAATTATAACACTCGGTTTTTTTCGTTTCTGATTACCGAACATTTCCCAGTGAGGGCCACACAAAACAACCTTTTTTTTGGACTCTTAGATAAGTGGCCACAGACAACAAAATTTACAATATTTTTACACACAAAAAATTGTAAATATAGTTGAGATATGTAACTTAAATATACCAAGAATTTGTATTGAAATGAAAAAAACTTGCTGCAAAAAAAATTCACAAAATACCGCTTTGTTTTTTACACTTAAAGGTATCGTGTCCCCTTAGGTTAAAGTTTTTTTTTCCTTTTTTTTAAATTCAATTTCTAAAATCGCGTTTTGATTTGCTTGTGTGTAGTAAAAAAGGGATCTAGGAATGCATTTTAGAACGTGTTAAGAAGAATAGAAATCTTTCAAGCATATTCAGAATTATCAAGAGATTCTTTAATATGCCGACGAGGTCTCAAATTTCTCTTTTTTCTTTTAAACGGATAATGTACAATAAAATATTTTTTATATTTCTTCATAGATTTTTACTTTTTATTTCTAAACAATTTGAAGAATCGCAGCTACTTTTGTATGTGTTAAGATAGAACTGTGTCTAGAAATGCTTGTTCAAATGCAATAAAGAAGAACATATTTTCTGCAGATTACACGGAAAAATACCATATATTCTTTATTATATGGCCAAAATATTTCATTTGCTTTTCTTATTTATTAAAGTTTTAAACAAACTCTTCCTGTCTAGAACACATTCCGTAAATTTTACTTTTTTAATGTATATTATATGAAAGAATATATTATTCTAGACAAGCAAGTCTATTACCAAAAAGGATATATGTTTCAAAAAAATATTTTTCTACGTTAAGTTCAACGTTTTTTTTCTTTTTTTTTTTTTTAATCACTTATTGACATCGCGGCTCTCTTCAAATGTGTGTGAGAGTGAGAGAAAGACGAAGAGTGAGAGTGTATGGTGTGCGTGAAAACAATTGATGAATGTGAAAGATGTGTGAGAGTATGCAGCGATATCGGTATAAATGTGTGTGCGCGCAGCGATATGGATATGAGTGTGAGTGCGCGCAGCGATATGGGTATAAGTGTGAGTGTATGCAGCAGTATGAATATGAGTGTGTCCAGTAAGAAAGAAAAGCGAGCGTGCACCCCGAAGTCTCTCGAATATTCCCGAACCGGAAATCGGGAAAAGGTCTTTTGTTTAATTGGTCGGGAATAGTCTGGAGATTTCGAGAATGATTGACGGAAGTGATTGGGACCATTGGTGGGGTGAATGTGTATATAAGCGCGGCGAAGAATGCGGTCTTCGCCTTCTTGATTCGGTGCTACTATCTGTGAGTGAAAGAAGTGTAATTCGAGTGTGTCAACTATTATTACTTGCTTTTCTTATCTTTTCTATCTTTTTATTATTATATTAAACATTTGTTCTATTATAATAAATACTTATATTTTTAAATTTAAATAAATCTTACATGTGTGATGGTGAAAGTGCTATTGTAATGCGTGTACGAACGTTTTAAGCATAAACGAATTTAATAGAGACTATTCAGAATCATGAATAGATTATTTAATAGTCGGACGATGTCATAAATCTCTCTTTTTTCTGACATGAAAAATGTTCCCTAAAGTATTTGTCTATATTCATTCAAAGATGGTTTTCCAATCTTTTAGATGTATTTCTTGAATCGCGGCTCTTTTAATATTTTCAGAAAAGTTATTGTATTTTTGTATCTGAACGCGTCAAGTTTAAACGCGTTTATTTGAAATAACTAACAATCATCAAAGGATGTTCTTAAGTTCCAAGATAATATTACTTTCTTTTATTTATTTGAAAAAAAGCTGTTTATTCTTTCCTCCCCCTCCTAATTATAATATTTAAAAAATAATCCCTAGAATTAAAAAAATCAACACGAGATCTATCTTAAATCAACTAGAATCTGTTTTTTAAGTGTGTGTAGAAAAAGGGATCTAAGAGTATGTTAGAACGTAAGAAAAATCAAAATCTGTTAACAACTCAGAATTATCAAAGATTCTTAATATGCCGACGAGGTCTTAAATTTCTCTTCTTCCTTTTAAACGGATAAGGTACAATAGAATTTTTTTATATTTCTTCACAGATTTTTACTTTTTATTTCTAACAATTGTAGAATCGCAGCTACTTTTGTATGTGTTAAGAAGAATGTGTCTAGAAATGCTTGTTTAAATGCAATAAAGAAGAACATATTTGCAGATTACACGGAAAAATAAAAATTCTATTATTTGGCCAAAATATTTCATTTGCTTTTCTTATTTATTAAAGTTTTAAAAAGACTCTTTCTGTCTAGACCACATTCTGAAAATTTTACTTTTTTAATGTATATTATATGAAAGAATATATTATTCTAGACAAACAAGTTTATTACAGAAAGGATATTTGTTTCCAAAAAAATATTTTTCTACGTTAAGTTCAACGTTTTTTTCTTTTTTTTTTAATCACTTATTAGCATCGCGGCTCTTTTCATATGTGTAATGGTGAAAGTGCTTTTGTAAGCGTGTACGAACGTTTAAGCATAAACGAATTTAATAGAGATTATTCAGAATCAGAATAGATTATTTAAAGTCGGACGATGTCATAAACTCTCTTTTTCTGAATGAAAAATGTTCCTAAAGTATTTGTCTATATTCATTCAAAGATGGTTTTCCAATCTTTTAGATGTATTTCTTGAATCGCGCTCTTTTAATATTTTCAGAAAAGTTATTGTATTTTTGTATCTGAACGCGTCAAGTTTAAACGCGTTAATTTGAAATAACTAACAATCATCAAAGGATGCTCTTAAATTCCAAGATAATATTACTTTCTTTTATTTATTTGAAAAAAAGCTGTTTATTTCTTTGATCTTTCCGTCCATTAAGCGTTGTGAGAACCTGTATATTTCTTTATAAATTATAAATAGGAGAGTATTTAAAGGAAAAAATTAATTCCCTAATGTATTGATTTTTAAATGAAATATTTTGCAAGCTAAGGCGTAAGATTTCTTTATCTTTTTTTAAAAATCAATTTCTAGAATCTTGTTTTTTTTTAATGTGTGTGTAGTGAAAAAGGGATCTAAGGATGTATGTTAGAACGTATTAAGAAAAATCAAAATCTGTTAAGCATACTCAGAATTATCAAGAGATTCTTTAATATGCCGACGAGGTCTTAAATTTCTCTTTTTCCTTTTAAACGGATAAGGTACAATAGAATTTTTTTATATTTCTTCACAGATTTTTACTTTTTATTTCTAACAATTTGAGAATCGCAGCTACTTTTGTATGTGTTAAGATAGAACTGTGTCTAGAAATGCTTGTTTAAATGCAATAAAGAAGAACATATCTTTTGCAGATTACACGGAAAAATAAATATATTCTTATTATTTGGCCAAAATATTTCATTTGCTTTTTTATTTATTAAAGTTTTAAAAAGACTCTTTCTGTCTAGACCACATTCTGAAAATTTTACTTTTTTAATGTATATTATATGAAAGAATATATTATTCTAGACAAACAAGTTTATACAGAAAGGATATTTGTTTCCAAAAAAATATTTTTCTACGTTAAGTTCAACGTTTTTTTTCTTTTTTTTTTTAATCACTTATAGCATCGCGGCTCTTTTCATATGTGTAATGGTGAAAGTGCTTTTGTAATGCGTGTACGAACGTTTAAGCATAAACAATAAAGAAATCAAATACCCCCCCCCCCCCTCTCCTCCCTCTCCCCCCCCCCCCCCCTTCTGGTCCTGTTGTTATCATCGATGGTTTAATCTTTTAGATGTATTTGAATCGCGTCTTTTAATATTTTCAGAAAAGTTATGTATTTTTGTATCTGAACGCGTCAAGTTTAAACGCGTTAATTTGAAATAACTAACAATCATCAAAGGATGTCTTAAATCCAAGATAATATTACTTTCTTTTATTTATTTGAAAAAAAGCTGTTTATTTCTTTGATCTTTCCGTCCATTAAGCGTTGTGAGAACCTGTATATTTCTTTATAAATTATAATAGGAGGGTATTTAAAGGAAAAAAATTAATTCCCTAATGTATTGATTTTTAGAATGAAATATTTTGCAAGCTAAGGCGTAAGATTTCTTTATCTTTTTTTAAAAATCAATTTCTAGAATCTTGTTTTTTTTTTAATGTGTGTGTAGTGAAAAAGGGATCTAAGGATGTATGTTAGAACGTATTAAGAAAAATCAAAATCTGTTAAGCATACTCAGAATTATCAAGAGATTCTTTAATATGCCGACGAGGTCTTAAATTTCTCTTCTTCCTTTTAAACGGATAAGGTACAATAGAATTTTTTTTATATTTCTTCACAGATTTTTACTTTTTATTTCTAACAATTTGTAGAATCGCAGCTACTTTTGTATGTGTTAAGATAGAACTGTGTCTAGAAATGCTTGTTTAAATGCAATAAAGAAGAACATATATTTTGCAGATTACACGGAAAAATACAATATATTCCTAATTATTTGGCCAAAATATTTCATTTGCTTTTCTTATTTATTAAAGTTTTAAAAAGACTCTTTCTGTCTAACCACATTCTGAAAATTTTACTTTTTTAATGTATATTATATGAAAGAATATATTATTCTAGACAAACAAGTTTATTACCAGAAAGGATATTTGTTTCCAAAAAATATTTTTCTACGTTAAGTTCAACGTTTTTTTTCTTTTTTTTTTTAATCACTTATTAGCATCGCGGCTCTTTTCATATGTGTAATGGTGAAAGTGCTTTTGTAATGCGTGTACGAACGATTTAAGCATAAACGAATTTAATAGAGATTATTCAGAATCATGAATAGATTATTTAATAGTCGGACGATGTCATAAATCTCTCTTTTTTCTGACATGAAAAATGTTCCCTAAAGTATTTGTCTATATTCATTCAAAGATGGTTTTCCAATCTTTTAGATGTATTTCTTGAATCGCGGCTCTTTTAATATTTTCAGAAAAGTTATTGTATTTTTGTATCTGAACGCGTCAAGTTTAAACGCGTTAATTTGAAATAACTAACAATCATCAAAGGATGCTCTTAAATTCCAAGATAATATTACTTTCTTTTATTTATTTGAAAAAAAGCTGTTTATTTCTTTGATCTTTCCGTCCATTAAGCGTTGTGAGAACCTGTATATTTCTTTATAAATTATAATTAGGAGAGTATTTAAAGGAAAAAAATTAATTCCCTAATGTATTGATTTTTATAATGAAATATTTTGCAAGCTAAGGCGTAGGATTTATTTATCTTTTTTTAAAAATCAATTTCTAGAATCTTGTTTTTTTTTTAAATGTGTGTTTAGTGAAAAAGGGATCTAAGAATGTATGTTAGAACGTATTAAGAAAAATCAAAATCTTTTAAGCATACTCAGAATCTTTAAAAGATTCTTTATTATGCCGACGAGGTCTTAAATTTCTCTTTTTCCTTTTAAACGGATAAGGTAGAATATAATTTTTTTTATATTTCTTCAGTTATTTTTTAGATTCTTACTTTTTAATTCTAAACAATTTGTCAAATCGCAGCTATGTTTATATATGTGAAGAGAGAACTGTGTCTAGAAATGCGTGTTCAAAAGCAATAAAGACAAACATATTTGTTGGACATGACATGGAAAAATACAATGTATTCTTTATAAATAAAATTAAAATTATTTAATATATATAATAATGAATTATTAATAAAATTAAAATAATATTTCTTTTATACAGAACTTAGATACTTTTAAACGATCTTCTTCGACGGTAACTTAATCCACATATTTCTACAAATGAAAAAAAATAAAAAAGTCGTATTAATTTAAATGTTTAATAATTTAAATTATCTGTAAATTCAAAGTTAAAAAAAAACAGTTGTCGAACATACAATCGATTATTTGAAAATAGAAACTACTAATAATAGTATCTCAAAAATTTGTTAGAAAACAAACGATTTAAACCTTTTCCATTTTTATTAAAAATACTTGCTCTTAAAAAAAAGAATAACAGATACCTACTCGAAGAAAGTAAAGTTATTTAGACCATTGTTGTGATATGTTTATTAATCTTATCAATATCATCGTAATTCGTCAACAGGTTAAAAGGTGTAAAGTATAAAGCCAGTAAAAAAAATTAGGAAATTAAGCTTTAAAAGAAAGAATTAAAAGTTGGGAAGAGATTTCGCATAAAAAGCAGAAATTAACAGATGCAAATGTATATAGAGAGACACGTGAATGGACAACTGGGCCTATCGTATTCAGGGGCTGTTAAAAAAGTTAAGATTTGATATTTTAATTACAAAGACGACAATTCGGTGGTTTTTTAAGAGCAGTATTTGTAGAGAAAGACGAAGAAAGAGTTTGAGAGAGTAAGAGATGATGAGAAATAAAAGGAAAAGGAAAGGAGAGTTAATGTGCTAGAATAGGGCGGTGTCGTAAAGGGAAAGAGGGCCTGAACCTTGCGGCTGAATAAGATAGAGTAAGATAAAAGATTGTATTCATCGATGATAATAGGTGGGGGCTAAGCTACTGAGACTCGCGATAGGGTAAGAGTATTTCTTTGAAGCTGGTGGGAGAACTTACACTTGTAATAGGGTTAGAGTGTTATGTAGTGGGGATACTTGACCAATAGAAAATAGAGTAGTAAAGATGGAGACAAACCCTGCTGAGAAATATTTGGTATAAAGATTCAAGTTGAACACCGCGAGCAATATAGTATTAGCCAAACAGTCGACAAAGAAATTTCGTGGTCAATGATTTCTTAACGATCACTAGTCTAAGAGAAATCTGTTATCGAGTTTTTATTTCGTTTAAATTCAAGAAGTCTATATAAATTGAGTTTTTTTGTTCTGCTGAGAACACTTTTTTCCATCATCGGTGAATTGTAATTGCTTTTTGTGATCTTAAGGCAGAAAAGGAACAAATTGAAGAAAGAGAAAGACAGAAACTAAGACTAAAGCACAGTCAAGCAGTTTGAATAGAAAATAACTGCTAGTTACTTAGTTTTTTACATTGTCCTCCAGTTGGTAAATAAATAAATCTACATACTTATATATTTATTTATATATAGTTAACAGTAAAAGATATTTTTTTTAAACAATGTTTTCGCAAACAATTAAGAAGAGTACGAATAACGAAAGGAGCCCCTCAAACAGGGGTACAACATCGAAACCATTGAAAAGTACGAAGCGGAAATATCTAACAGAAGAAAAACTTTATGCAATTAAAAGAATTAACGATGGTGAAAGCAAGGCGGCAGTAGGACGAGATCTGCAAATACCAGAGTCGACGTTAAGAGGCTGGTTCAAAAACCAAGAAAAGCTACGAGCGATTAAACAAGCAGCGGATACTGCTGCTAATTCCGCAAATGGTTGCTTGCCTTTTAGCAGATACGGGTCATCCCAATTTCAAAACGGTAATACTATTTTGGGAGCTATTGGATCTTTACAATCGATAAGCGAAGAGGAAGGACCGGCATTAAAGAGGAAAAGATTGGAACAAAAGATTGCAATGCTAATTACGTATAAACAACAACAGGTTCAACAACAACTACAAGATCACCAAATAGAGTATCATCGATTTATTCAACATGTATTCTGTATTAACCGTCAATTTCTTTTAGGATATCCGATTGATCATAATGCTATCATAGATCTGATAAAACGATGTAATAAGGCCTTAGACGATTTGATAACTTTGACCTGCGAACAAAAGAATTTTATTAATTATGTTAAAAATTCTATCATTTTCTTGTATTTGCCCTTTGACAAACTAGTTGATCATGGATTACAGTAGTCTCATAAAATTATTTAACAAAAAACACCCCTTTAGATCTGTCCAACAGCAAATACTAGAAAAAAAATAGAAGTTTTTAAACGATTTTAGCATTTGTATCTCATCCTCAACTTCGATTTTAATTTAGTAAACACATACTAACTGGTCTATACCTGGACTTTTCTGTATTAAATCAGATTGAATTATAAAGATTTTTCTCGTCCCAGCAATTCCAACTACAACAAGAAGATTTGCGTCAAAAACGATACCATAAAAAAGACTACATGTATAAGAACAAACAGGACGTAATTAACAAATTTGATGTAGCTTACTAATCAATGCATTTACTCTAGAATAAACTTTCATAAATAATTCTAAAAATAGTTGATTTTATTAAAATACTCTTTCCTTCTTTTCAAACTTCCCTTTTTTTTTTAAATACTTGCTTACTCATTCAAATAGGCAGGTATATGAACGCATGAACGTACGCACGTGCGTACGTAGATATCATATAATTACAGGTAGTAATTCTATTGCAAAATAAATCGCCTTATAAAGTAAAATATTTAATCATAAAAATATTCTCATATTTTTGAATCAGTTAAAGTTTATCCTTTTTTATTTTTGCAATGAAAAAGATATTTTGAATTTATTAAACCTTAATCCTTTTAACGTATAATCAAAAGATTATTTAACATAAGGACGAAGCCTTAAATTTCTCTTTGTCTTTTTACATGGATAATGTACCATAAAATATTTATCTATCTTCAGTCCAATATGTTTTTCTATTTTTTTAAATTTATTTCTTGCATCGCGGTTTTTTTTGTATTTGCGAGAAAGAAGGGTGTATCTGAACGCGCTAAGGTTATACGGGGAAATTCAAAATAAATACGAATAATCAAAAGATATTTTCAATTCCAAGAAATTCTTAAGTTTTTTTTTACAAGACCTGTAAATATACGATTTTTCGTCTAAAAAGCAGGGTGAAAACCAAGATATTTATTTCTAAAAATTACTAAGGAGATTATTTAAAAAAAAATTTTTTTTTAATAAAGTTTACTTTTATAAAGAAATATATTTCTAACTTAAGTTCAAGATTTTTTTTCCTTTTTTTATATTCAATTTCTAGCATCGCGTTTTTGTTTTTGTGTGTGTAGTGGAAAAGGGGGTCTAGGAATGAATGTATGAGCTCGTTAAAAAGAAGCAAATTCATTCAAGAGTACTCAAAATGATCAAAAGATTCTTTAACGTGCAGACAAAGTCATAAATTTTATTTTGTCTTTTTACATCTATAATATACCTTGAAATATTTTTTTATATTCAGTCAAAATTGTTTTTCTATTCTTTTAGGTTTATTCTTAGAATCGCGAACATTTGTGTATTTTTTATGGGGAAGGGATCATTTAAGCGCTACGTAACGAAGCTACGAAATAGCTACAATACTAAATGAAGAGAGAAATAGAGATAATCATGTAGGATTTAGCCTGCCTCTTTTGAGAATGAAACGTTATATAGGTATTCAGTATTTCCTATTCTCTGTCTCCTCTTTATGCTACGCTTCGTAGTTATCGCTCCTGCTTGTATATGTTTGTGTTTGTATGCGACTGCATGCTACAAAGTGTGGACACATATTATTCCGATACTCGAAATGATTGTAGGTAAGAGCGATAAAATGATTGAAGAATAAACAGAGATAAGCACGTAGGTATGCGAATAAGGTATAACTTCTAAACGAACCAACGATCTAAATAAAGAAAGAAGTTGCGTAGTCTGCTTTTTTTTACCAAACGTGTCTTTTTTTCTATTTAAAAATGTTTCGGTTTTATTGAAAAATTATAATTAAATTAATTATTTTGAAAATATTGTAATTAAAAAGTATGAAATATATAGAATATAATAATTGTATTGTCAGCAATATTTTACAAAAAAATGAAATTATTATTAGAAACATTAGAGAAAAAATAAATAGACAACATTGTAGGATATTTTTCTTACAAATATCCGAAGACATGTTTTTATTATAATGTTTGCGTATTTAGGAAATTTATACTAACTTTACCATAAAATAGAAAAGTTTTTACATAGAAGAAACAAGACACGTGACAAAATCAAATAAACCTTTTCTACTTTATATTTCCAATGAAAATACATTAATTTAACTTAATTTACAAGTATAGAAAAAAATATAGAAAATAAATTTTATTAAAATTTTTTAATATTATAAAATAAATTACAACTTAAATTTTAAAAGGAAATATTAAAATCGTTGTAATTTAAAACCCGATGAAACGAAAAAAATAC
Source organism: Polistes dominula (assembly GCF_049000335.1). Classification (NCBI taxonomy): domain Eukaryota; kingdom Metazoa; phylum Arthropoda; class Insecta; order Hymenoptera; family Vespidae; genus Polistes; species Polistes dominula. The sequence continues at coordinate 20,410 of NW_028301113.1, read as the reverse complement.
GATCAGAATTGTTCTCCTTTTTTTTTACAGCATCTACAGGTATAAGTTGCAAAACAAAAATAAATACTTGCGTATGTTAATCCATGTTAACGATATTTCACATGTTACACAAGAAGTGTAAAAAGTTTAATAGAAAAAAAATTGAACTATCTGAGTTTCATAAAAAAATATTTTATAATTACTTAGGTTAAAAAGAAAGAGAATCATTCCACGGACAAACATTATAGAATTCCTCGTTTGTATTTATGACTAGTGCATTCGATATTCTATCATTATTATTATTATTATTAATTGGCGTTAGGAACTCGAAAGTTCATTGTCGCTACTACTAAATCCCGCTATTGTTCGCCCGGCCATGAGCACGATCCTTCCATCCGCAGTCTTCAATATCTTATTTCTTTCGAGATGATCCTTTCTAAAATTATCCTCAATCGTTCTATCTTCATGGGAAAATTTTTGAAATATTAGTTTATGTCAGCTACCTACATTCCAAGGTTGGATCGTTTGCATGAGAACAGAATTGACAAAAAACAGAGAAAGTCCGTTGAAATTTTATCTGTATTCAGACTAAACTTTATTATTAGTTCGATAATATTCATGCCTAAAGGTTTTGCAAAAGAATATGGCCGTGATGTCATCATTCCTACTCACTTTTGAAATCCTTTTTTGTTATAGACATCTAACTCTGTATATTAAAAAATTACAAAATACATCAGAGAAAAATATTAGACAACACTGTAGAAAACATTAGAAACAGATGACAAACTCCATTCAGAAGAAAAGTAAATTACTGTTACATTTTTCTTTTCTTCTCATAGAATATATTCGATTCATTAGGATTTAAACAAGCCTATTGAATTTCATATTTACATGTTTTTATAAAAAATATACAAAGACTTGTATTGACCTAGGAATACAAAAAATTATATTAATAGTTATAATGTTTACGTAATAAAGATATTTATGTTAATTTTATAATCAAATAAAAACATTTTTGACAGGCTGAACGCCTAGCGTGCATTGGAGGAGTTTACCACGTGTCCAAAACTCGAGACTCGTTTTCAACACAGTTCGATAGACTAAAGGAGCAATACGATTCAATGCGTTCTTTAGATTTTTCGTTTTTCAGATCTTTATTTGGTCGGGAGTATTTAGAAAGATAAGTTTGTGGTCAAAAGAATAAAGACGAAAGATGTTATAAATAATAAGGGTCTTACAGTGTGGCGAAGGCTACACAGTTGAAAAAACATTTTCAGATAATATCTTTATTAGATCTCTTATTGCATTTTATCAGAAACTTTGTTCAGTCCAGCAGTATTTTCCATATATTTTTTTGTAATGTCTTTATTTCGTCTATCGTAAAATGTTTGCTCATGAATGTAGATGAAAACTTGAAATTGAAAAACATATTAACAAAAAAAAATTTTCTATCTGAGTTTCAAAAAAAAAAGGTATTTATATTTACCTAATTTCTGACGAATTATATTTCCTTTGATAAACATTCTACCATTTTGGTGTCTATTTATAACTATCGCATTAAGCATTCCATTTTTTATTTCTTAAATTTGGAAAAGTGTACTTTTTATCGGCTATTCCACTCACTAATCATACCGGTGACCTTTATTATATATGGTAATATTATTATAATAAATAAATCCTACAATTATCTAACTCTTGAAACTGTGCATTCGTCTCATTCTCCCGAAACTTAGATTTTGGGAGGTTTCACTTCTAAAACGTGTGATCTGCACACATTATTTTTTTTATTCCCTCGTTTTTCATAAATAAAAAAAAAAAGAGAAAATAAAACGAATCATCGACGATTCTTTTATTCTCGTTCAACGATATCTCTCGTTTACTGTCATACTGTTCAGTCAAAAAGCTGTAAGACGAAAAAGTATACCAAGGGAGGAAAGGAGGGGATTGGATGAAAACCATGTAACCCTATTATTCACAAAAAAATTTTTTCCCCCGAAAGAAAAGAAAATAAAGACGATCCATTTTCGATAATCGTAAAACGGAATATTCAGCGAACACTGCTGAAATGTCTAATAAATCGCACACGATAGATAGAAGAATTAATGAACGTAAATCCTACCCCTTTTCCCGAAAACAAGAAAAAAAAGTTTTAACTCTTCACGAGTATAGTCAAGTGTGATTATGATTACTAAAAAAAATAAAATCATAAACAAACGAAACGAAAGAAGGATGGTTTGAATTCGTTAATTTAACGCACTAACTTAGAACCAAAGCCACGTGGCTCGAGAGCTCACTATATCTAACCTCCATTCCAAAACTAAACGTTTTCTAATAACAAGTGATAAACAAAAAGAAAGAGAAAGAAAAAAAAGTGCAGAGAAAGATCACGCATTGCAAGTAGAGCAACATTCCAAAATCTAAGTTTCGGGAGAATGAGACGAAAGCACAGTTTCAAGAATAAGATAATTGTTAGATTTATTTATTATAATATTATTACCATATATAATAAAGATCACCGGTATGGCCTCTGGGTGGAATAGCAGATAAAAAGTACAATTTTTCTGATTCAAGCAATAAAAATGAAATTCTAATTGCGATAGCCATAAATTTTTTTTTATTCAGAATAATGCTACCCTTTCGGGATACATAGGGTGCGTCGACCTGTTTTATTATAATACATTTTTACAAATAAACCTATACAAAAGTACACTCATATTAACACCTTCTTACTACAACTTCCTCTTAACCCCGCTCTCTCCTTCTACAAAATTCTTTCATCCATTGGAATTTCCTTTTCTTCCTCTCCCATCAACACTGCTATCCTCTATTCCGTTTCAAAAAAATAACATTCCCTCATTTCATGCATTCTTGTTTCTTTTTCTATCCCACATAATCTGCAAATAATCTTCTCATAATCTTTTATAATATATCAGCTTGCCCTCCATTCATTCCCTAATCTAAATCTTGCCATCATTTTAAATTTTTTCCTTTTACTTTTTTCTTGCAGGTATTTTGGTAGCCCTTCTGTACTCAATCTTCTATATTCCCTGTTGTACTTTGATTCTTCTATCCTTTTATCCCTTTCCTTTCTTTCATCTTCTTTCACTTTATTTCTCCATATTTCTGCCACATTCTGTTCATTATCATCTCTTGCCTCTGGTTCCCATCTATTTAGTCCTGCTCTTTCGTACGTTTTTCACTCTCATTCTACCCATTCATGTTCCCTCCCATTTCTCCTTATCCATCTCTCTCCTACAAAGTCCTAAAAGTTCATTTTCAGCCCTCTTAATCTTTTCTTCATACTTAATCACCCTTACCCCTGCTCACTGCTATCCTTTCCACCTTCGTTTCCTCCCTTATCATATATCCTAGTACACTTAAATCTTATCCTAGTATATTCTTTGAGTACCTCTCCTGTATTCTTTCAAACTCCTTCCTCTCCTCTTACCACCAAATTTACACTGCATACATGAATATACTCTTCACCATTAAATTGAACATTATCATTCTCCTACTAAAGTCTCCACCAATTTTGGACTTCTCTCTCCAATTTTCTCCAATTTCCTCTCTTTAATGCTCCATACTTGTACCATAGCTGCTGCTGCTCTCCTTCTTAGGTCCTAAATGTGCGACTCTTCCTTGTTGTTATATCTAAACGTTTATCCTAGATATTTGAATTCGCTTACATCTTCTATTTCTTTCCTATAATATGACCATTCTCTTTTCTTTTTGCTCCTTCCCTTACTGAACATCATCACTTTCGCTTTTTCTGTGTTTACTTCCAGATCCTTCCTCTTATAATATCTCCCCAAACTTTCCATCATTTTTTTCTAGTTCCTTCTCCGTCTGCGCTATTATTGCCAGATCATCTTCATACGCCAATGTGTATATCCTCTTCCCTTCTATCGTTATTCCTTCCTCCTGTCCTCTCCGTAAATATTCCTCTATGTCTGCAATGAATATAATAAACAAGAGTGGACTCAATAGGCACTTCTGCCACACACCTTTTTCAGTCCAAAATTCCTCTGATATCATATTCCCTACTCTTACCTTGCTCTTCGTTTCTTCATATATCTTCCCTACGTCGTAAATTATGTCTTTAACCACTATCTTTTTCTTCAAATAGTCCATCAATTTCTTATTATTTACCCCGTCAAAGGCTGCTTTCAGATCTACAAACATTACAAAAAGCTTTCCTTTCTCTTTGTTTATTGCCTTTTCAACTGCCGTCACTTCAAAATATATATATTATCTACTTCACTTCTACTTATTTTGAATCCTGATTGTGTTACTGGAATTAATTTTAACCTATCTGCTTCATCAATTAATCTCTTTTCCACTATCGCTGCATATATCTTGTATGCTGTACATATTAACGTCACTCGTCTGTAGTTACTTACTTCTTTTCTATCTCCCTTCTTGAAAATTAGACATACTATTCCTTCTTTCCATTCTTGTGGGAACTCTTTACCTTTCCATATAACGTTTATCATTTTTTCCTAATTTCTCCTTAACCTCGCTACCCGCATATATCCACGCTTCATTTCTTACCCCATCTACACGCGGACTCTTCTTTTTCTTCATTTTCCTTATTACTTGTTCCACTTCGCCTATCTCTATTTTCCTCGTATCACTCTCCTACTATCTTTATCCCTTTCTCCTGTCGTCTTTTCTTATCCGCACCTTCATATTGCTTCGCAAAGAGTATTTGCTTCTATTCCTACGTTGTTATTTTCTCTTCTATCTTTTTTCTTTTACCTCTTTCTCTTCTCATGTATCCCAAAATCTCCTTCTCATCCTTTATTTCCATAATCTTCCTAATGTCTGTTTGCCTATATGCCTCCTCCTTATCTTTGCCTTTTCTCTTGTGTCTTTTCCTTTCCTCGACATATTCCATCCGTTCAACTTTTCCCTCCGGAAATCCTCTGGATTTTTTTATTTAGGCTCGTTTTAAATTCTCTACTCTCCATGTCCCACCATTTCTTCCTTTCCTCTCCCCCTTTACCTTATTCTATTCTCTTTTTTGGTTACTGCACTCTTTATTTTCTCCTACCGATTCTACTAACTCTTCCTGCACTCCTTCTTTATCAAACTTTACAAATTCTATCTTTTCTCTAAAGTTTTTTATTCTCTTCTCAGACCAGTTTTCTATTTCAATCCTCTCCTTTTCCCTTAATTCCTCTAGGCTATCCACAATTTTTTCCAATATCCTTATTTCGATCAGCATTTAATCCGATTCTGTTCTCTTTCTTATCAGCATTTTCTCTATCTTATCCCATGTTTTCTTCATCCGTTATCGCATAGTCTATAACGCTGCTTCCTATTTTGCTTACAAAAGTCCATTCCTTTTTTTCATCATTTTTCTTACTTCCGTTCGAAGTATACCTAGACTGTTTTCTGTTATTATCTACAGCAATTTATGCCCCTGTGCGCTTATCACCCTGCCCTTTGATTTTCTTTTCTCCTCTTTCCCCATCCAGCATGTTCCACCTTAACCCGAAATCCTTGCGTTGGAATTACCACTTATTAGCAACCTCTTTCCTTCATTCCTTTCTATGCATTCCTCCCCTTCTCTCAGCTTTTCTCTCTCTCACCTCGTTTTGTACACAATTATTATGTTACCAATTTCTTCTTCTGCCATCCCTATCTGAAGCTGTATCATTCCCTTCTTGCCTCGTCCTGCTTTCACAATCTCTAAGTCCTTTCTTACTCAGCCTGTCATTCTACCCTTTTATCTACCTTTCATTTAGTCCTTCCTCACTTTCTTGCACTATCCAATTGTAATTTCTTGGGAATGATTCTTCCGTCTTCTCCCACCCCTTCTTGTCTAACTATGTCTCCTGCAGTCCTAATACATCTAATTTCTTCAAGTATTCCCAAAAATCCTTCTCCGCTTGTTCTTTATACCGGCGACATTCCATGCCGTTATTCTCTCCATTCTCCCTTCCTTTGTCTCTATACTTTTTCTCATCTATTTTTTCCCGCCTCCTTCTTGCCTCTTCTTGTTTCTCTTCTTTCTCTTCTGGCCTCCTAGTTCCTATTCTCCTCTGTCATATAAGGCCGTAAGTTTTTTTTTTTTTTTTTAACAGGCCGTTTGCCCTGTACTTTTTTTGTCACCTTCTCTATCTCCTCTGGTTAATTCAATTCTCTTCTTCTCGAAATTATCTCTCTTATGTCTCCTGTACTACCTGATCTGTGCCTAGACCAGGTCAGCGCCCTGTTCGGTCTTCTCTCTATCCTTCTTCTTTTCCTCCGTATCCACACCTGCAACTCCTACGCTTCCGTCAGAGCCCGTCTTTATCGACCGTCTTATCTCACTTTCCCTCAAACCACTTCTCCTTTCCGCCGTCGTTGTTTAGCGCTCCTATCTTGATACGCTTTTCTTTTCTCTACGCACTCTAACCTCAACTACCTTTTACACTTCACTCCTTTTTTACCTCTACTTCTATCCAATTTCCTCTAATATTATCTCTTTGCACTGAGCCCTTTTCCGACTTCAATTTTCTCTGCTTTTTCCCTCTATTAATCTCCTATACACTTATTTAATTTTTGCTTTCTCAAACTGCACCAACGCACGCTGCTTACCCTTCCACGATAAAGCCACTAGATAAAAACAAAAAATTGTAAAATATTTTTTGACAGAAAAAATACAGTGTCCTAACCCAAGTAAATATATTTTTTTTTTTGAAACTCAGTTGAATGAATTTTTTCTTTTACACTTTTCACACTTTCCGTGAATGTAAGATACACTTTTATTATGAATCAACACACTTAAGTATTTCTTTTGTGTTTCAACTAAACCTGAAGAATGCTTTAGGAGAAGGAAAAATTCTGGTCGTATTTTTTTCGTTTCATCGGGTTTTGAATTACAGCAATTTAAATATCTATTTATCATTTTTAAAGTTTTATTTTATAATATTTAGAAATTTTTTATTAAAATTTATTTTCTTTATTTTTTTACTATACTTGTAAACTAAGTTATATTAATGTATTTTTATTGAAAAAACCAAGTAGATTAGTTTTATTTGTTTTTTTAACGTGTATTCTTTCTTCTATTTAAAAACATTTCTATTTTTTGAAAAATTTAGTATAGGTTTTCTAATTACGCAAACATTATAATTATAAGACATGTCTTTCGATATTTGTGAGTACATCTGATGTATCTGAAAATCAGTTCATTTTTTCGTAAAATATTGCAAACAATAAAATTCTTATATTTTATATATTTCATAATTGTTAAATTTAATATTTAGGAAATAAATAAATTATTAATAAATGTTTTATTAAATTAGAAACATTCTAATTACAAATAATATGATATAACGCTGAACGTATTCGCTGAATCACTCAACTTATTTTTGCTAAACTTGGTCAACATTCTCGAATTTATCCGCTGGCCAGGCGCCTTTCTTGTACGTGCAAGGGAACCGTTGGGTCTTAAAAAAAATAGAAGAAGTTAACAATGATTTGCGAATGGACAAATAGTTGTTACATTGTGCTTGACAATTCCGTGGACCGTCTTCACGGTCATCTCGTGTGTAGTTGAATTTTGTCAATGAGCATGACGGAGGTATTCCTTTGATTTTGTGCTGGAGTGGGATCCATTCTTGATGTTTCCTTGAAGACAATCGATTGGCGGGAATCTTAATGTAATAATTTTTCTCCGTCAATATCGTAAACGTTCCTTTAATCTAAAAGAAATGTGCAGGCGTTAGTATGGTTGCGTCATTTAAATCTGACGAAATGAGGCTTAACGGGCGTAAATTTAAAATAACTTCGCATTCGATAGCGAATGGTCTACTTCTTCCTATGCGAAGAGCAGTTCGCCCAAGTTTCGTCTAAAATGATGTTTGAAAAGGTTAGACTGCAATTTCCCCCAGACCTCTAAAATAAGGTAACATGGGATGATTGAAAGTCACGAAGTTTTATAACAATCTACAGCGAAATCATGGCTCTTCGCTTATATACTCACGTCCGACTCGAGCAAGGCATACAGTTTCTTTAACAGGGTGTTGCTTTGACGAAGTTGGTTCCATTATCAGAATAAACGTGAGTGGGAATAGTTTTTACCTCTACAAACCGCCGGAAAGCGGCCAAAAAGGCATCTGTAGTCAGATCGCTGACTAATTCGATGTGTACAGTCTGGATAGTCATGGAGAGGAAGATGCACCCGTATATTTTAACGCGACCTTTATTACGGTACTTCCTTTTTCTTTCACGTAGATTGGACCGGAAACAATCTACTCGGACGTGGGAGGAATGCAGTGGCTTCTGAACTCGCGAGCTTGATGATTTCCCATTTTATACTGGATACCGGATGCACGGAATCGAATGCAATGTACGCAATGACGTACGATCCGCTGCACTTGATTCTTACCGTCGAAAGGAGTCGAAAACGTTGTCGAAGGGCATAGAGAGGGTAGTCTGTATACCGGCGTGAATGTTTTGTTCATGGAGCTTTCGGATGAGATCGGTGACGTGGTGATGTGAAGGCAATAATACCGGACATTTCTCGTGGAACCTTAAATTTGCGTTCCGCACTCGACCCCCCACTAAAATTAAACCTTCTTCGTCAAGAATCGGATTTAACGCGGCGAGCCATGCGCTCTTGACTCCCCCGGCTATTTTCACCTTTCTCTTTCGGCGTGACATTGTAAGTCTGGCACGACTTTAAAAACGCGTCGTTCCGTTTCTGTTATTTCTGCGGTAAACAATTCTCCCTTATATGAGTTAGTTTTAAGCTATCGTTAGCATCAAGTTACAATTTTAAATAATCGCGTGTAGCTAGAAAATCGCTGAAATATGCTTCTTGCTTCAATTTACGTCGTTAATACCGATAATCTCTTTACGTCCGGCAATTAGAAAAAAATTCCCTTTCCATGCATCGTTCTTTTAGGGAATCGCGCGGAAGCATTCTCCTCGATAAAAGCGTCCGCTGGGTTGTCTCCGATCGCACATGTTGTCATGTGATACCTACACAGATTTCTTGTATTTCGCGCACGCGATTTGCCGAGTATATTGTTAACGTACTGGAGTATCCTTTCCAGCTAACCTAGTACAATCATCGAATCGGACCAAAAGGGTTATCTTGTCGGGTTTCAATCCGCCGGCAGTTCGGACTTATATAATCGCGCGAGTGTTAATGCTCCGCATAACTCTAAACGTGGTATAGTGGTATCCTTAAGGGGAGCCACACGACCTTTCGCGCAAAGTAGACGTACATATGAGTTACCGAATTCATCTCGCGATCTTACATATAAGCAGCCGCCGTAACCAGATTGACTTGCGTCGCAAAAACCATGCACTTGCACGTCAATCGGCTCGTCGAGTGTAATGCGTCTTTCTATCGTTAAACTGTCAATTAATGTCCATTGTTCTTGGTGAACGTTATCCACGAGGTATGTAACGTATTGGGTACCGATTCATCCCAGTCGACGTGTGTTTTCCAGCAGTCTTGGATGAAGATTTTGGCTGTTAGAATGACGGGTCCTAGAAGTCCGAGTGGATCAAAGATCTTTGCGACTTCGGATAAAATTCGTCGTTTGGTAATTCTTTCGCGAATATCTACTGGCGCGACGGAGTAGATTAAACAATCATGATGTGCGTTCCATGAAATACCGAGTGTCTTTAAAATAGCATCTTCCCCAGAGCAGAGCTCGACATCGATGTTTTTTATGTCTAAATTTTCGAGTGCCGGTCGGAAGTTAGACGCCCACCGTCGTATATTAAAACCGCCTCGTTTCAATATTTCAATAGTTTGATCGCGTATCTTTCCGAGCGTTTCGACACAGTCCCGTAATGAGGTCGTCCACGTATAGATCGCGGTTAAGTATTTCGGCTCCGAGTGGATAATTAGCACCTTCATCCTTCGCGAGTTGTTTGGATGGTTCGTGGCGGCAAGAAACGGTGCTGACGCCATTCCGAATATCACCGTAATAAGTTCGAACGTGCGAATTTGTTCGTTATGCCACCAAATAACCGTTGATATTTGCGATCGTCTGGATGAATCCATATTTGTTGATACATTTTTTCGATATCCGCTGTTAATACATATCGATATGTCCGGAATCGTAACAAGAGTTTTACTACAGTATCTCGAATGATAGGTTCTACTAACAAAGTGTTGTTGAGAAATACATCTGATCATTTTTTCGCGGAAGTGTCGAATACGACCCATACCTTGGTTCCATTCACTGATTTAGTGACCGTGTGATGGGGAAGATAACAGCCTCCCGTAAGTTCGTCTTTAACATTCGACATATGTCTCAAATCGATATATTCTCGTATGATCCGCTCATATTCCTTCCGGGGTTCGGTATTTGCGTGTAACTTCTTCGAGAGATTGTGGAATCGGCGTGAGGCTATACTACGTAGGTGACTTTGATTATGTCCTTCCTGGCGAGGATATACGCACCATGTATTTTCCCGATTCGCATCGTCTCGCATTTTAGACGTAATGAATTTCGCCTTCTATTTGTTTACTGAATTCGATCGCGTTATCTTTGGGACGATGAGTAGCGAACAGTTCTGCCTATATTTATTGTTTAGCGATTAAATGATTAGCTCGATGACGATCATCGATCAAGTTCTGGTGTCGTTGATAGCGTGAGTAGAAACCTAATATTCTTATTTCTTTACTTAAATTTCCTTCTTAGATTAGATTTTCGACGTGTGTTAAACCCGATTCTAAAACTAGCCGTATTTGTTCGAGCTGTTCGGTTTGGCAATGCCATTACGAACCGTTATTAATTATTCTACTTTTCGAAATCCACTCAAATTAATTTACGGTAATATATAAAAATCCCCTTTATATGAATGAATGTCCGCGCGTTGGGTTCTTGATCGCGTGGTACGGCCCTGAGGCTAGATCGTTTGGAGGGGGTATACCTATGTACTAGTATATAGAGGCCGTTGGAGGAGGTATACGATTGTCGCTAGCTAAATGCTTGATAGATGGGATGTCCGGCGATGACGTCACGGCGTCTTCGTTCTGAGTCGCAACGCGTTCAAATATCGAGGAAGGTGGCGTGGCGGTGAAGCCGCCGAAATCTTATCGTTCTTTGTACGAGAATAAAGCGTTTTCCGAGATGGAGAATAACATTCGATTATATATCGTGTATCCGTTCAAATTTAGAAATTAAAGTTCTTTTCGATATTGAGATGTGTGAATTCTACAGAGAAATATGAGCGTAATGCATAGATACATAAGAAATTGCGAACTTCTACGGGGTTCAAAGACGCAATTTCCTTTGAGATATATATTAGTAAATGAGGGTGTGTACGCATAGGCGTACGCACGGGTAATTAATAACTTCTTATCTCGTTTCTAGATCTTTCGTGATGATGGTTGAGCTAGGCGATGAAGATGTTCGCAAGATGGCGGACTCTTCTCGACTTCGTTGTTCTAATCGGTTTGCTCGGCGTGGTGATAGTCTATTCACTGCTTCGTAAATCAGAAGTCGGGAACTCGCACTCTTACAGGAGGCACCAGAATGTTATGACCAAAGGATTCTTCAATAAAATTCCTCTGATCATTAATTGTATGCTATGGAGTGGAGAATAATGGATTAGGTGTAAAATAAAACACGTGATTGAGCCAAACAAAGAAACAATGCCTTTTTTATTGGCTCGTCAGGGAAAAGCCTTGCGGCATAAAAACCCTGGATGCATGTTTAATTATAACAAGAAAAGTCTACCACGTGGTGTAACCACGTGGGAAAATACCGTTGATAGAAATTATAATAATGGAAAGATCTCACCTCTCGCTCGCTTCGCTTACGTTCCTTAACTAACTTTACTTAACTCCTTTGATTTCGATGTGTATTCACAGGCTTCCTATAATGGACTGTAAGAATGTCCTTTTGTACCGGCCCCGCAGGGCGTACGGACTGGAGCTGAGAAGTGGGGAGGCGAGAGGTGGGGGTGACTAGAGGGGCGCTTCGGTAGTTACTAGTAGTTGATCGATGCTCACCATGGGTATCGATCTAGACCTTTAATCGATGGAGGTGGATGCGCGCGAATTTTGAATATGTTAATTACCGTATGATCCTTTTGGATCGTACAAGGTCTTTACTTTATTTCGTCCGTACAGTTTGAATCTTGCTTTAGAATGACAAATTGTGCATTAATTAGCCTAAGCATGCCAAGAGTTGCTGGAGGCGAAATTCCTAGAAAATCTTATTGCTAACACTGTTAGCAGCTAAGACCGTTGCGCTATCTGTCGGTGTAAGTAGGATATTACACTTTCGTCTCTGCAAATATTTTGTCGCCAATTTTCCAATAATTACAAGAAATTTAACAACACGACAAGGTTGATTCTTCAACACTTTCATAATTACTAGCACGTTTGCCTTATAACAGGAGGGCGATCGAGATTTATTGCAATTGTCCGAAAATAAGGGTAGAGAAATTTTTCCACCAGAACGCGATAATGTTGCTAATGTGAGGTTTTTAAGACCATTGTTGACAGAATGTAACAAGTGTACTTTTAGTAATTCCATTCATCGCAGGCGTATGGGCGAGTTTTCTTGAACAATCGATAACCAATGACAAAGCCGGAATGGATGAAGAATTCCTTTTTTTATTTGATGATCTCTAAGAACGGTTTTATTCAATGAATCAAATATTATATACGATAACGCACAAGAATAGTAGCAGAGAGAAAGAGATAGAGAGAGAGGGAGGAGAGAGAAAGTTATGAGGAGAATAAATGATGCAGAGGCTTATTACCTCAGCGAGCAGATTAGAAGTTTTTTCGGAAAAAAATCAGAAAATCTTTCTAACCGACAGAACTTAGGGTAGCGGGGAAATTTTTCCCTATTTTTTTTACAAATTTTGTTAAAACGAAAAATTTCTAATTTGATTCAGTAAATCTACACAAAAAACTATTAAGATTTTGAAAAGGAACACACTTTTTATTAAAATATGCGAATGTAATAACGACGTTAAAAGAATAGCCTTTTTATATCAAATTTGCATTAAGATAAAGACATTCGACATACTGAATGTTTTGGATGATAGTACAAACAGAATATGAGAAATAAACGGAAAAAACATTGCATTGTTTAAAGAAAAACTTCAAGGTATTAGAATGAAAAGTTTACTAAATCTGGTGAGAAATATAGACCTAAAGCAACGGCAGCATATCAACTTTTAATTACAAGCAATAAAGGTAACAAACTAATCTTGTCTTTACATGTAGATGATGGTCTTATAGCAGCAAAAGATTCACGAACAGCTAATGAAATTATAAATATTCTAAAGAGTGAATGTAAGATTACAGTATTAGATGCTAACACATCTTTTGTAATACAAATTGATCGCAAGTATGATAGATCGATTGTTCTTCATCAAGCTGCCTATACACGAAGAATCATAAAGAGATTTTGACTTAAAGAAGCGCACATGATTTCTATACCTGCTGATGACAGGCAGAATCTAAATTCATTGGTCGATGGAGAAATATGTACACGAGTACGTTAAAGGGAGGCTATAGAAGCCTCATGTATCTAACAATTAGTACAAGCCTAGATATAGCTTATATAGAGCAAGGATATATGGAGAATCAACAAGGTAGCATTGAAACTGTGTAAAAAGAATCATTAACTATTTAAAAGGTACAAATAATATAGGAACAAAATTAGAGAGAGAAAAGACTTACATATACAAGCATATAGTGATGCAGATAATGCAGCGGGTAGTGAGACTAGGAGATCTACTACAGGTTATGTAATTCAACTTGGTATGAGTACAGTATCATGGGTATCTCAAAAGCAGTCTATCGTTGCATTATCTATTTCAGATGCAAAACTTTAAAGCAGCATGTTAGCAATCAACGGAAATAGTATGGATAAGAAAATTATTATGAGAACTTAATAAAGAGAATAGGCTAGAAGCGACACTCTATATAAATAATCAGAGCAGCATTCAAATAATAGAAAATCCAGTTATGCGCAACAGGACGAAACATATTGATATCAAGTATCATTAAGTAAGTGAAAGATATATAGAAGGAACATTTGGCTTAAAGTATGTCAGCACGAAGGAACGAATTGGGAAATATACTATCTAAGGCATTGCTACGACTACAATTTATATATTTTAAGAAGTATGATATGTCAAGTCTTATGATTAAAATATTGAAATAAGATAAATTATTTACATAGGGGGAGTTTTAAGCAATGTTGATTTAGTTTATGAATGTTATATGATGGAGTTAATGATAGCGACCCAAGATGTGGCGGTTAATTTGAATTTATTAAATTGATATTATTTTAGTAACTTCCGTTTTTTGTTTTTTTCTCTAAAAGATAAGTTTTTATCCATGCTATTCATTTTTATTTTTTCTTTTCCTCTTCTCTGTTTGATGAATGTGAAAGATGTGTAAGAGTATGCAGCGATATCGGTATAAGTGCGAGTGCATGCAGCGGTATGAATATGAGATGTGTACTAGTAAGAAAGAAAAGCGAGCGTGCGTACCCCGAAAGTCTCTCGAATATTCCCAGAACCGGAAATCGGGAAAAGGTCTTTTGTTTAATCGGTCGGGAATAGTCTGGAGATTTCGAGAATGATTGACGGAAGTTATTGGGACCATTAGTGGGGTGAATGTGTATATAAGCGCCTGCGAAAAGATGCGATACTCGCATTCTTGATTCGGTGCGACCATCTGTGAGTGAAAGAAATGTAATTCGAGGTGTGTCAGCTATTATTACTTACTTTTTCTTTTCTTTTCTATCCTTTTATTATTGTATTAAACCTTACTAATTAAATATTTGTTCTTCCATAATAAATACTTATATTTTAAATTTAAATAAATCTTAAATACATGGTATACATTACATTATATATATATATGTATTTAAAATATATAAAAAATTTTGTCTCATTAAAAGAACACTTATTTAATTATTTAATTTGTTCACTTATAGATATAAGATATTTTTTAAAAATAGGATATACAAATTCTCCATCAGTTTAGAAAAAGTCAAGATTATTATTATTATTATATTATTAAATAAATTTGAGTCATAATATGTAAACTTATTATTTAATTTTATTCTACAAGCATACAAAAAGTTCTGATAAACCTAATAAATAAACCAATCCTAAAATACAATATAGAAATATTATAGAGGGTGGAAAAAGTATTCATACATTGATTTTCTGACCAAAAGATTCTTCAATGAAAATTCCTCTGATCATTACTTATATGCTATGAAGTGGAGAATAAAGGATTAGATTAAGGTGTAAAATAAAACACGTGGTTGAGCCAAACAAAGAAACAATGCCTTTTTTATTGGCTCGTCAGGGAAAAGCCTTGCGGCATAAAAACCCTGGATGTATGTTTAATTATAACAAGAAAGTCTACCACGTGGTGTAACCACGTGGGAAAAATACCGTTGATAGAAATTATAATAATGGAAAGATCTCACCTCTCGCTCGCTACGCTTACGTTCCTTAACTAACTTAGCTTAACTCTTTTGATTTCGATATGTATTCACAGGCTTTCTATAATGGACTGGAAGAATGTCCTTTTGTACTGGCCCCAGCAGGGCGTACGGACTGGGTGTAGGAAGTGGGGAGGCGAGAGGTGGGGGTGACTAGAGGGGCGCTTCGGTAGTTACTAGTAGTTGATCGATGCTCACCATGAGTATCGATCGAGACCTTTAATCGATGGAGGTGGATGCGCGCGAATTTTGAATACTGCTAATTACCGTATGATCCTTTTGGATCGTACATACTCCCCCGTTGAGAGTGTAACGATCAATGATATTCTTAATACATGTGTTGTGTTGTACGCTTATTCTCATCGATTTACAATGCTTTCGACCTAGGTCATTGAATCAGTTAAGTATATCGCTAGTTGTATAAATTATTGAACATGTTCATTCGATTGCTTATGATATAACGCTAGACGTATTCGCTGAATCGCTCAGCGTATTTTTGCTGACTTAGTCAGCATTCTCGAATTATCGCTGGCCAGGCGCCTTACTTGTACGTACAAGGGAACCGTTGGGTCTTAAAGACAATGATTTAACAATGAACAAATAGTTGTTACATTGTGCTTGACAATTCCGTGGACCGTCTTCACGGTCATCTCGTGTGTAGTTGAATTTTGTCAATGAGCATGACGGAGATATTCCTTTGATTTTGTGCTGGATTGGGATCCATTCTTGATGTTTCCTTGAAGACAATCGATTGGCGGGAATCTTAATGTAATAATTTTCCTCCGTCAATGTCGTAAACGTTCCTTTAATCTAAAAGAAATGTGCAGGCGTTAGTATGGTTGCGTCATTTAAATCTGACGAAATGAGGCTTAACGGGCGTAAATTTAAAATAACTTCGATTTCGATAACGAATGTGGTCTACTTCTTCGTATGCGAAGAGCAGTTCGCCCACGTTTCGTCTAAAATGATGTTTGAACGATTTGACTGCAATTTCCCCCCAGACCTCTAAAATAAGGTAACAGGGGATGATTGAAAGGTCATGAGATTTTACAATCTACAGCGAAATCATGGCTCTTCGCCTTATACTCGTCCGACTCGAGCAAGGCATACAGTTTCTTTAACTGGGTATTAGCCCCGACGAAGTTGGTTCCATTATCAGAATAAACGTGAGTGGGAATAGTTTTCAACTTACAAACCGCCGGAAAGCGGCCAAAAAGGCATCTGTAGTCAGATCGCTGACTAATTCGATGTGTACAGTCTGGATAGTCATGCAGAAGAAGATGCACCCGTATATTTTAACGCGACCTTTATTACGGTACTTCTTTTCTTTCGCGTAGATCGGACCGAAGAAATCTACTCGGACGTGGGAGAATGCAGTGGCTTCCTGCACTCGCGAGCTTGATGAATTCCCCATTTTATACTGGATGCCGGATGCACGGAATCGAATGCCATGTACGCAATGACGCACGATTCTTCGCACTTGATTCTTACCGTCGAGGAGTCAAAAACGTTGTCGAAGGGCATAGAGGGTAGTCTGTATACCGGCGTGAAAGTTTTGTTCATGGAGCTTTCGGATAAGGAGATCAGTGACGTGGTGATGTGAGGGCAATAATACCGGACATCTATCGTGGAAACTTAAATTTGCGTTCCGCACTCGACCCCCCACTAAAATTAAACCTTCTTCGTCAAGAATCGGATTTAACGCGGCGAGCCTTGCGCTCTTGACTCCCCCCGCTGTTTCTACTCTTTCTCTTTCGGCGTGACATTGTAAGTCTTGCACGATTTTAAAAAACGCGTTGTTCCGTTTCTGTTATTTCTGCGGTAGACAATTCTCCCTTATATGAGTTAGTTTTAAGCCATCGTCAGCATCGAGTTACAATTTTTAATAATCGCGTGTAACTAGAGAATCGCTGAAATATGCTTCTTGATTCAATTCACGTCGTTAATACCGATAATCTCTTTACGTCCGGCAATTAGAAAAATTCCCTTTCCATGCATCGTTCTTTTAGGAAATCGCGCGGAAGCATTCTCCTCGATAAAGCGTCCGCTGGGTTGTCTCCGGATCGCACATGTTGTCATGTGATACCTACACAGATTTCTTGTATTTCGCGTACGCGATTTGCCGAGTATATTTTTAACGTACTGGAGTATCTTTTTCAGCTAACCTAGTACAATCATTGAATCGGACCAAAAGGTTATCTTGTCGGGTTTCAATCCGCCGGCAGTTCGGACTTCTCTATATAATCGCGCGAGTGTTAATGCTCCGCATAACTCTAAACGTGGTATAGTGGTATCCTTCAGGGGAGCCACACGACCTTTCGCGCAAAGTAGACGTACATATGTGTTACTGAATTTATCTCGCGATCTTACATATAAGTAGCGAAAAGTTCTTCCTATATTTATCGTCTAATGATCGAATGGTTATCTCGATAACGTCTGTCGATCGAGTTCTGGTATAGTTGATAGCGTGCATGGAACTCGAATATGATTTGATCAGTAAGTGTGACTCTTTCGCGAAATTCTCAATAATGAAGTGTGCGGCGGCACGCGTATCTACCACCGCCCGACATTGTCTGAGAGTTCCGTCTCCCTTTCTTACACGATACATGATGCTCAGGAGAAATTGATTCGGTACACCGCGCGCGTTGACTATTAGAGATCGGAGTGAGTCGCGTGAGGGTGGGTTCAGTTTGCGAGGTCGACGCGGTCTCCTTCTTCGCGGAGGGTCGTGGTCTCCTGTATCGCGGCCTTCACGCTCGGCTAGTATTCTATATGTAGTGACGTATGATAGGGTCTGTTGACATATCTGACAACGCGAGGCGTCTGCATGGTACCTCGATGCTGTCCGTAAGCAATTCTGACATAATTCTATGACGTTGAACCGCTGTCAGTCTATCTTGTATCCGTCATGTCTTAGTATCGAGGGCACCGGTATACAAAAGTGTTCAGCTCGTTTGCAAAGAATGCACAATTAGCCAGTAGTACTGAGTAAGAAACGTGCGTGTCGGACAGTGTGTCCTGTCGCTTTCGCGGTCGTAAAGTCATCGTCTCGGGATATCCACGTTTTGCGCGGGGCTCGAGGTTCGCGGACGTTGATGACGTTTTCAGCGGAGCACACGCACGCGCATATCGGGTTAAAAAATTAAAGAATTGCTCGATAGTCGGATATTCGTCGGAATCTATCTGTTTATTCCATTCTTGCAGCATCTCGGGGGGTAACGCGCGTTCAGCGAGGCGTACTGGCCAGACCACCGAACTTACATTATATGTCTCGAGTGTGGAGATGTGAGAACGCAGTTCGTTCAAGAATGCCGTTACGTCCTTTGCTGATCCGGCCTTCGGTCGGGATATGTCGATTAACGCGTCGACTACCCGAGCTAATAGTATCCGTGGCACATCGAACGCCTTCAATAAAGCTCCCCACGCGTCCTTATATTTTTCCCCAGTTAATTGATAATGCTCGATCGTTTGAAGGGCTTCGCCGCGAAGAGAGTCGCGAAGGTATACGTGTTTTTCTAAATCCGATATATCACTACGCGTGTCTACGAGGGTTAAAAAGCTAGATTTAAATGGGATCCATTTCCCTATATTCCCGTCGAATTGCGGGATCTCAATGCGCCGTAATGGTATTTGTTGATCGCGGGTTTTCGTGATATCGTTGCTTTCGTCAGCGTTGTTCGGGTTGTTAACTGTGGCGGTATCGTTTGAATGAAGTTTGTCTCCGATCGCGCAATATCTCTCTATGATTGGAGTTAAACTATCGACTCCTCCTGCTTCGTTGATAGCAGTAACGCACTTTTCATAAAAGGTTTCGTATTTCTCTACTAGTGGTGCAAGTCGTTCGTAGCGCCTTCTTATTTCCTGCTTATTTAGATTTCCTTCATTGATTAGATTTTCGACGTGCGTTAAACCCAATTCTAAAACTAGCCGTTTTTGTTCGAGCTGTCCGAGCTGTTTTTGCGATGCCATCACGAACCGTTATTAACTATTCTACTCTTCGAAATCTACTCAAATGAATTTATGATATTATAAAAATTTCTTTTGCACGAGTATATGACCGCGCGTTGGGTTCTTGATCACGCGAGTACGGTCCTGCTGCCGTAAATCGTTGGAGGGTGTGTCCGTTTATTGTCAGTGGTAGCCCGATGGAGGGGGTATGCGATCGTCGCTAGCTGTATGCCGATAGATGGGATGTCCGGCGATGACGTCACGGCGTCTTCGTTCTAGTCGACCGTTCAAACAAAGGAAGGTGGCGTGGCGGTGAAGCCGCCGAAAATCTTATCGTTCTTTGTACGAGAATAAAGCGATTTCCGAGATGGAGAATAACATTCGATTATATATACGTGTATCCGTTCAAATTTAGAAATTAAGTTCTATAAGTCTTTTCGATATTGAGATGTGAATTTTACAGAGAAAATGAGCGTAATGCATAGATATATAAGAAATTGCGAACTTCTACGGGGTTCGAAGACGCAATTTCCCTTGAGATATATATTAGTAAATGAGGGTGTGTACGCATAGGCGTACGCACGGGTAATTAAAACTACTTATCTCGCTTCTAGATCTTTCGTGATGCTGCCTGAGCTGAGCGGTGAAGATGTTCACAAGATGGCGGACTTCCTCGACTTCGTTGTTCTCTAATCGGTTTGCTCGGCGTGGTGATAGTCTATTCACTGCTTCGTAAATCAGAAGTCGGGAACTCGCACCTTACAGGATTGCACCAAAATGTTCTGACCAAAAGATTCTTCAATGAAAATTCCTCTGATCATTACTTATATGCTATGAAGTGGAGAATAAAGGATTAGATTAAGGTGTAAAATAAAACACGTGGTTGAGCCAAACAAAGAAACAATGCCTTTTTTATTGGCTCGTCAGGGAAAAGCCTTGCGGCATAAAAACCCTGGATGTATGTTTAATTATAACAAGAAAAGTCCACCACGTGGTGTAACCACGTGGGAAAAATACCGTTGATAGAAATTATAATA
>NW_028301112.1:0-19962 GCF_049000335.1 Polistes dominula | reverse complement strand
TATTTGTAAAATCGCTATATCTTGCTTACTTTTAGAGATATTTAAAAAAAGTGAAAGAAAGGAGGGAATTTTTGTTTAGTTTTTTAACTATATCTCGAAAAGTAAGTGAGATACAATATCTTTGTATACAATCTTTTTTGTAGTAAATAAAATTGTCTACAAAACCTAATATTTGTAAAATCGCTCTATCTCGCTTACCTTTTAGATTTTTAAAAAAAATGTAAAAAAAGGTGGGACTTTGTTTTTTATTTTTAAAAAATATTTTGGAAAGTAAAAGAGATACAAAATCTTTGCATACCATCTTTTTTGTAGGAGACATAATTGTCTACAAAACATAATATTTGTAAAATCGGTCTATCTTGCTTATTTTTTGGATATTTTAAAAAATGTAAAAAAAATGAGGAATTGGTTTTTAATTTTTTAAAAATATCTCGAAAAGTAATGGAAATACAATATCTTTGTATATAACCTTTTTTGTAGGAAATAAAATTATCTACAAAACATAATATTTGTAAAATCGCTATATCTTGCTTACTTTTTGAGATATTTTACAAAATGTAAAAAGAGGTTGGAATTTGTTTTTTATTTTTTAAAAATATCTCGGAAAGTAAGAGAGAAACAATATCTTTGCATAAAATCTTTTTTTTGGAAACAAAATTTTCTAAAAAAACATAATATTTGTAAAATCGCTCTTTCTTGCTTGGTTTTTGAGATATTTTACAAAATGTAAAAAAAGGTGGGAATTTGTTTTTTATTTTTTTATTATATTTTGAAAAAGTAATGAAAATAAAATATCTTTGTATATAACGTTTTTTGTCGGAAATAAAATTGTCTACAAAACATAATATTTGTAAGATCGCCCTATCTTGCTTACTTTTAGAGATATTTAAAAAAATGAAAAAAAGGAGGGAATTTTTGTTTAATTTTTTAACTATATCTCCAAAAGTAAGGGAAAAACAATATTTTTGTATATAACCTTTATGTAGTAAATAAAATTGTCTACAAAATATAATATTTGTAAAATCGCTATATATTGCTTACTTTTTGAGTTTTTTAAAAAAAAATGTAAAAAAAGGTGGGACTTTGTTCTTTATTTTTTAAAAATATCTCGAAAAGTAAGTGAAATACAATTTGTTTGTATATAACCTTTTTTGTAGGAAATAAAATTTTCTACAGAACATAATATTTGTAAAATCGCTATATCATGCTTAGTTTTTGAGATATTTTAAAAAATGTAAAAAAAAATGGGGAATTTGTATTTTATTTTTTAAAAATATCTTAAAAAGTAATGGAAATACAATATGTTTGTATATGACCTTTTTTGTAGAAAATAAAATTGTCTACAAAACATAATATTTGTAAAATCGCTCTTTCTTGCTTACTTTTTTGAGATATTTTACAAAATGTAAAAAGTGGTTGGAATTTGCTTTTTATTTTTTTAACACGTTAAGCGCCACGTCGGTCCCTAGGGACCGACGCTAGACTTTCCGTTCAGGCCACGTCGGTCCCTAGGGACCGACGGCAGACTTTTCGTTCTTCTATCGCGGCGCGTGTGTCCGTCTTTGCATACTTGTGAGACTGAACATTTAAATTATGCGATATCGGTTTTAGTTTGGTCAATGCTTCAAGGACATCTATGAAACTGAGGATTTCTTACGCGTTTGGGCGTTATTAGGCCTCGCTTTTCGGGTTTTTCTCTACTACGACGGAGAAGGGACTATACGGATATAAACAAAGTATATACAAAGTATTTATTGCGATTTGAAAATGTCAGGCTCTCGAGTGCATCTTATCTACAAGTGGAGAGGTAAACATACGAAGGCAAGCCCCGGCCGGATTACGTTACCCGACATTTGTTTATACTCTGGCTCGCCTATCGGCGAGCGGCCCGGCAGAGCCCGCCTGACGGCTAACTGTGGCCTGAACGGAAAGGCACGCAAATTCGGCGTGGCGCTTAACGTGTTAATATATCTCGAAAAGTAATGGAAATACTATATCTTTGTATATAACTTTTTTTGTAGTAAAAAAAATTGTCTACAAAATATAATATTTGTAAAATCGATCTACCTTGCTTGGTTTTTGAGATATTTTACAAAATGTAAAAAATAGTTGGAATTTGCTTTTAATTTTTTTAATGTATCTCGAAAAGTAAGGAGATACAATAACTTTGTATACAATCTTTTTTGTAGGAAACAAAATTGTCTACAAAACATAATATTTGAAAATCGCTCTATCTTGCTTACTTTTAGGATTTTTAAAAAAAAATTTAAAAAAAAGGTAGGACTTTGTTTTTTATTTTTTAAAAATATCTCGGAAAGTAAGAGAGAAACAATATCTTTGCATAAAATCTTTTTTTAGGAAACAAAATTTTCTAAAAAAAATAATATTTGTAAAATCGCTCTTTCTTGATTGGTTTTTGAGATATTTTACAAAATGTAAAAAAAGGTGGGAATTTGTTTTTTATTTTTTAAAAATATCTCGAAAAGTAATAAAAATACAATATGTTTGTATATAACCTTTTTTGTAGAAAATAAAATTGTCTACAAAACATAATATATGTAAAATCGTTCTATCTTGCTTACTTTTAGAGATATTTAAAAAAATTAAAAAAAGGACGGAATTTTTGTTTAATTTTTTAACTATATCTCGAAAAGTAAGGGAAAAACAATATTTTTGTATATAACCTTTTTTGTAGTAAATAAAATTGTCTACAAAATATAATATTTGTGAAATCGCTCTTTCTTGCTTGGTTTTTGAGATATTTTACAAAAGGTAAAAAAAGGTGGGAATTTGTTTTTTATTTTTTTAATATATCTCGAAAAGTAAGTGAGATACAATATCTTTGTATACAATCTTTTTTGTAGTAAATAAATTTGTCTACAAAACCTAATATTTGTAAAATCGCTCTATCTCGCTTACTTTTTAGATTTAAAAAAAAATGTAAAAAAAAAGGTGGAACTTTGTTTTATATTTTTTAAAAATATTTTTTAAAGTAATGCAAATACAATATGTTTGTATATAACCTTTTTTGTAGAAAATAAAATTGTCTACAAAACATAATATTTGTAAAATCGCTCTATATTGCTTACTTTTAGAGATATTTAAAAAAATGAAAAAAAGGAGGGAATTTTTGTTTAATTTTTTAACTATATCTCGAAATGTAAGGGAAAAACCATATTTTTGTATATAACCTTTTTTGTTTGTAACAAAATTGTCTAAAAAACATAATATTTGTAAAATGGCTCTATCTTGCTTACTTTTTGAGATTTTTAAAAAAAATTTAAAATAAAAAGTGGGACTTTTTTTTTATTTTTTTAATATATCTCGAAAAGTAAGTGAGATACAATATCATTTTATATAACATTTTTTGTAGGAAATAAAATTGTCTACAAAACATAATATTTGTAAGATCGCCCTATCTTGCTTACTTTTAGAGATATTTAAAAAAATGAAAAAAGGAGGGAATTTTTTGTTTAATTTTTTAACTGTATCTCCAAAAGTAAGGGAAAAACAATATTTTTGTATATAACCTTTATGTAGTAAATAAAATTGTCTACAAAATATAATATTTGTAAAATCGCTATATATTGCTTACTTTTTGAGTTTTTTAAAAAAAATGTAAAAAAAGGTGGGACTTTGTTCTTTATTTTTTAAAAATATCTCGAAAAGTAAGTGAAATACAATTTGTTTGTATATAACCTTTTTTGTAGGAAATAAAATTTTCTACAGAACATAATATTTGTAAAATCGCTATATCATGCTTAGTTTTTGAGATATTTTAAAAAATGTAAAAAAAAATGGGGAATTTGTATTTTATTTTTTAAAAATATCTTAAAAAGTAATGGAAATACAATATGTTTGTATATGACCTTTTTTGTAGAAAATAAAATTGTCTACAAAACATAATATTTGTAAAATCGCTCTTTCTTGCTTACTTTTTGAGATATTTTACAAAATGTAAAAAGTGGTTGGAATTTGCTTTTTATTTTTTTAATATATCTCGAAAAGTAATGGAAATACTATATCTTTGTATATAACTTTTTTTGTAGTAAAAAAAATTGTCTACAAAATATAATATTTGTAAAATCGATCTACCTTGCTTGGTTTTTGAGATATTTTACAAAATGTAAAAAAAGGTTGGAATTTGCTTTTAATTTTTTTAATGTATCTCGAAAAGTAAGGGAGATACAATAACTTTGTATACAATCTTTTTTGTAGGAAACAAAATTGTCTACAAAACATAATATTTGAAAATCGCTCTATCTTGCTTACTTTTTAGGATTTTTAAAAAAAATTTAAAAAAAAGGTAGGACTTTGTTTTTTATTTTTTAAAAATATCTCGGAAAGTAAGAGAGAAACAATATCTTTGCATAAAATCTTTTTTTAGGAAACAAAATTTTCTAAAAAACATAATATTTGTAAAATCGCTCTTTCTTGATTGGTTTTTGAGATATTTTACAAAATGTAAAAAAAGGTGGGAATTTGTTTTTTATTTTTTAAAAATATCTCGAAAAGTAATAAAAATACAATATGTTTGTATATAACCTTTTTTGTAGAAAATAAAATTGTCTACAAAACATAATATATGTAAAATCGCTCTATCTTGCTTACTTTTAGAGATATTTAAAAAAATTAAAAAAAGGACGGAATTTTTGTTTAATTTTTTAACTATATCTTGAAAAGTAAGGGAAAAACAATATTTTTGTATATGACCTTTTTTGTAGTAAATAAAATTGTCTACAAAATATAATATTTGTGAAATCGCTCTTTCTTGCTTGGTTTTTGAGATATTTTACAAAAGGTAAAAAAAGGTGGGAAATTGTTTTTTATTTTTTTAATATATCTCGAAAAGTAAGTGAGATACAATATCTTTGTATACAATCTTTTTTGTAGTAAATAAATTTGTCTACAAAACCTAATATTTGTAAAATCGCTCTATCTCGCTTACTTTTTAGATTTAAAAAAAATGTAAAAAAAGGTGGAACTTTGTTTTATATTTTTTAAAAATATTTTTTAAAGTAATGCAAATACAATATGTTTGTATATTACCTTTTTTGTAGAAAATAAAATTGTCTACAAAACATAATATTTGTAAAATCGCTCTTTTCTTGATTACTTTTAGAGATATTTAAAAAAATGAAAAAAAGGAGGGAAATTTTGTTTAATTTTTTAACTATATCTCGAAAAGTAAGGGAAAAACAATATTTTTGCAGAAAAACTTTTTTTGTAGTAAATAAAATTGTCTACAAAACATAATATTTGTAAGATCGCTCTAACTTGCTTACTTTTTAAGATATTTAAAAAAATGAAAAAAAAGGAGGGAGTTTTTGTTTAATTTTTTAACTATATCTCCAAAACTAAGGGAAAAACAATATTTTTGTATATAACCTTTATGTAGTAAATAAAATTGTCTACAAAATATAATATTTTTAAAATCGCTATATCTTGCTTACTTTTTGAGATTTTTAAAAAAAAATGTAATAAAAGGTGTGACTTTGTTCTTTATTTTTTAAAAATATCTCGAAAAGTAAGTGAAATACAATTTCTTTGTATATAACCTTTTTTGTAGGAAATAAAATTTTCTACAGAACATAATATTTGTAAAATCGCTTTATCATGCTTAGTTTTTGAGATATTTTAAAAAATGTAAAAAAAAATGTGGAGTTTGTATTTTATTTTTTAAAAATATCTCGAAAAGTAATAGAAATACAATATGTTTGTATAGAACCTTTTTTGTAGAAAATAGAATTGTCTACAAAACAAAATATTTGTAAAATCGCTCTATCTTGCTTACTTTTAGAGATATTTAAAAAAATGATAAAAAGGAGGGAATTTTTGTTTAGTTTTTTAACTATATCTCGAAAAGTAAGGGAAAAACAATATTTTTGTATAGAACCTTTTTTGTAGTAAATAAAATTGTCTACAAAACATAATATTTGTAAAATCGCTCTATCTTGCTTACTCTTTGAGATATTAATAAAAATGAAAAATAAAGGAGGGAATTTTTGTTTAATTTTTTAACTATATCTCGAAAAGTAAGAGCCATACAATATTTATGTATATAACCTTTTTTGTTGGAAACAAAATTGTCTAAAAAACATAATATTTGTAAAATGGCTCTATCTTGCATACTTTTTGAGATTTTTAAAAAAAATTTAAAATAAAAGTGGGATTTTTTTTTTTATTTTTTTAATATATCTCGAAAAGTAAGTGAGATACAATATCTTTTTATATAACATTTTTTGTAGGAAATAAAATTGTCTACAAAACATAATATTTGTAAAATCGCTCTATCTTGCTTACTTTTTGAGATTTTAAAAAAAAATGTAAAAAAAGGTGGGACTTTGTTTTTTATTTTTTAAAAATATTTTGGAAAGTAAAAGAGATACAAAATCTTTGCATACAATCTTTTTTGTAGGAGACATAATTGTCTAGAAAACATAATATTTGTAAAATCGCTCTATCTTGCTTATTTTTTTGATATTTTAAAGAAAGTAAAAAAAAATGGGGAATTCGTTTTTTATTTTTTAAAAATATCTCGAAAAGTAATGGAAATAAAATATCTTTGTATATAACCTTTTTTGTAGGAAATAAAATTATCTACAAAACATAATATTTGTAAAATCGCTATATCTTGCTTACTTTTTGAGATATTTTACAAAATGTAAAAAGTGGTTGGAATTTGCTTTTTTATTTTTTTAATATATCTCGAAAAGTAATGGAAATACTATATCTTTGTATATAACTTTATTTGTAGTAAAAAAAATTGTCTACAAAAATATAATATTTGTAAAATCGATCTACCTTGCTTGGTTTTTGAGATATTTTACAAAATGTAAAAAAAAAGGTTGGAATTTGCTTTTAATTTTTTTGATGTATCTCGAGAAGTAAGGGAGATACAATAACTTTGTATACAATCTTTTTTGTAGGAAACAAAATTGTCTACAAAACATAATATTTGAAAATCGCTCTATCTTGCTTACTTTTTAGGATTTTTAAAAAAAATTTAAAAAAAGGTAGGACTTTGTTTTTTATTTTTTAAAAAATATCTCGGAAAGTAATAGAGAAACAATATCTTTGCATAAAATCTTTTTTTAGGAAACAAAATTTTCTAAAAAACATAATATTTGTAAAATCGCTCTTTCTTGATTGGTTTTTGAGATATTTTACAAAAATGTAAAAAAAGGTGGGAATTTGTTTTTTATTTTTTTATTATATCTCGAAAAGTAATGAAAATAAAATATCTGTGTATATAACCTTTTTTTTTGTCGGAAATAAAATTGTCTACAAAACATAATATTTGAAAATCGCTCTATCTTGCTTACTTTTTAGGATTTTTTAAAAAAAATTTAAAAAAAGGTAGGACTTTGTTTTTTATTTTTTAAAAATATCTCGGAAAGTAAGAGAGAAACAATATCTTTGCATAAAATCTTTTTTTAGGAAACAAAATTTTCTAAAAAACATAATATTTGTAAAATCGCTCTTTCTTGATTGGTTTTTGAGATATTTTACAAAAAATGTAAAAAAGGTGGGAATTTGTTTTTTATTTTTTTATTATATCTCGAAAAGTAATGAAAATAAAATATCTGTGTATATAACCTTTTTTGTCGGAAATAAAATTGTCTACAAAACATAATATTTGTAAAATCGCCCTATCTTGCTTACTTTTAGAGATATTTAAAAAAATGAAAAAAGGAGGGAATTTTTGTTTAATTTTTTAACTATATCTCGAAAAGTAAAAGCAATACAATATTTATGTATATAACCTTTTTTGTAGAAAACAAAATTGTCTACAAAACATAATATTTGTAAAATCGCTATATCTTGCTTACTTTTAGAGATATTTAAAAAAGTGAAAGAAAGGAGGGAATTTTTGTTTAGTTTTTTAACTATATCTCGAAAAGTAAGGGAAAAGCAATATTTTGTTATATTACCTTTTTTGTAGTAAATAAAATTGTCTACAAAATATAATATTTGTAAAATCGCTCTTTCTTGCTTAGTTTTTGAGATATTTTACAAAAAAGGTAAAAAAAGGTGGGAATTTGTTTTTTATTTTTTTTTAATATATCTCGAAAAGTAAGTGAGATACAATATCTTTGTATACAATCTTTTTTGTAGTAAATAAAATTGTCTACAAAACCTAATATTTGTAAAATCGCTCTATCTCGCTTACCTTTTAGATTTTTAAAAAAAATGTAAAAAAAGGTGGGACTTTGTTTTTTATTTTTAAAAAATATTTTGGAAAGTAAAAGAGATACAAAATCTTTGCATACCATCTTTTTTGTAGGAGACATAATTGTCTACAAAACATAATATTTGTAAAATCGGTCTATCTTGCTTATTTTTTGGATATTTTAAAAAATGTAAAAAAAATGGGGAATTTGTTTTTAATTTTTAAAAATATCTCGAAAAGTAATGTAAATACAATATCTTTGTATATAACCTTTTTTGTAGGAAATAAAATTATCTACAAAACATAATATTTGTAAAATCGCTATATCTTGCTTACTTTTTGAGATATTTTACAAAAATGTAAAAAGAGGTTGGAATTTGTTTTTTATTTTTTAAAAATATCTCGGAAAGTAAGAGAGAAACAATATCTTTGCATAAAATCTTTTTTTTGGAAACATAATTTTCTAAAAAACATAATATTTGTAAAATCGCTCTTTCTTGCTTGGTTTTTGAGATATTTTACAAAATGTAAAAAAAGGTGGGAATTTGTTTTTTATTTTTTTATTATATCTCGAAAAGTAATGAAAATAAAATATCTTTGTATATAACGTTTTTTGTCGGAAATAAAATTGTCTACAAAACATAATATTTGTAAGATCGCCCTATCTTGCTTACTTTTAGAGATATTTAAAAAAAATGAAAAAAAAGGAGGGAATTTTTGTTTAATTTTTTAACTATATCTCCAAAAGTAAGGGAAAAACAATATTTTTGTATATAACCTTTATGTAGTAAATAAAATTGTCTACAAATTATAATATTTGTAAAATCGCTATATATTGCTTACTTTTTGAGTTTTTTTAAAAAAAATGTAAAAAAAGGTGGGACTTTGTTCTTTATTTTTTAAAAATATCTCGAAAAGTAAGTGAAATACAATTTGTTTGTATATAACCTTTTATGTAGGAAATAAAATTTTCTACAGAACATAATATTTGTAAAATCGCTATATCATGCTTAGTTTTTGAGATATTTTAAAAAATGTAAAAAAAAATGGGGAATTTGTATTTTATTTTTTAAAAATATCTTAAAAAGTAATGGAAATACAATATGTTTGTATATGACCTTTTTTGTAGAAAATAAAATTGTCTACAAAACATAATATTTGTAAAATCGCTCTTTCTTGCTTACTTTTTGAGATATTTTACAAAAATGTAAAAAGTGGTTGGAATTTGCTTTTTATTTTTTTAATATATCTCGAAAAGTAATGGAAATACTATATCTTTGTATATAACTTTTTTGTAGTAAAAAAAATTGTCTACAAAATATAATATTTGTGAAATCGCTCTTTCTTGCTTGGTTTTTGAGATATTTTACAAAAGGTAAAAAAAGGTGGGAATTTGTTTTTTATTTTTTTAATATATCTCGAAAAGTAAGTGAGATACAATATCTTTGTATACAATCTTTTTTGTAGTAAATAAATTTGTCTACAAAACCTAATATTTGTAAAATCGCTCTATCTCGCTTACTTTTTAGATTTAAAAAAAATGTAAAAAAAGGTGGAACTTTGTTTTATATTTTTTAAAAATATTTTTTAAAGTAATGCAAATACAATATGTTTGTATATAACCTTTTTTGTAGAAAATAAAATTGTCTACAAAACATAATATTTGTAAAATCGCTCTATCTTGCTTACTTTTAGAGATATTTAAAAAAATGAAAAAAAGGAGGGAATTTTTGTTTAATTTTTTAACTATATCTCCAAAAAGTAAGGGAAAAACAATATTTTTGTATATAACCTTTATGTAGTAAATAAAATTGTCTACAAAATAAAATATTTTTAAAATCGCTATATCTTGCTTACTTTTTCAGATTTTTAAAAAAAAATTTAAAAAAAGGTGGGGCTTTGTTCTTTATTTTTTAAAAATATCTCGAAAAGTAAGTGAAATACAATTTCTTTGTATATAACCTTTTTTGTAGGAAATAAAATTTTCTACAGAACATAATATTTGTAAAATCGCTTTATCATGCTTAGTTTTTGAGATATTATAAAAAATGTAAAAAAAAAATTGGGAATTTGTATTTTATTTTTTAAAAATATCTTAAAAAGTAATGGAAATACAATATGTTTGTATATGACCTTTTTTGTAGAAAAGAAAATTGTCTACAAAACATAATATTTGTAAAATCGCTCTTTCTTGATTACTTTTAGAGATATTTAAAAAAATGAAAAAAAGGAGGGAAATTTTGTTTAATTTTTTTAACTATATCTCGAAAAGTAAGGGAAAAAAATATTTTTGCAGAAAACCTTTTTTGTAGTAAATAAAATTGTCTACAAAACATAATATTTGTAAGATCGCTCTAACTTGCTTACTTTTTTTAAGATATTTAAAAAAATGAAAAAAAAGGAGGGAGTTTTTGTTTAATTTTTTAACTATATCTCCAAAACTAAGGGAAAAACAATATTTTTGTATATAACCTTTATGTAGTAAATAAAATTGTCTACAAAATATAATATTTTTAAAATCGCTATATCTTGCTTACTTTTTGAGATTTTTAAAAAAAAAATGTAATAAAAGGTGTGACTTTGTTCTTTATTTTTTAAAAATATCTCGAAAAGTAAGTGAAATACAATTTCTTTGTATATAACCTTTTTTGTAGGAAATAAAATTTTCTACAGAACATAATATTTGTAAAATCGCTTTATCATGCTTAGTTTTTGAGATATTTTAAAAAATGTAAAAAAATGTGGAGTTTGTATTTTATTTTTTAAAAATATCTCGAAAAGTAATAGAAATACAATATGTTTGTATAGAACCTTTTTTGTAGAAAATAGAATTGTCTACAAAACAAAATATTTGTAAAATCGCTCTATCTTGCTTACTTTTAGAGATATTTAAAAAAATGATAAAAAGGAGGGAATTTTTGTTTAGTTTTTTAACTATATCTCGAAAAGTAAGGGAAAAACAATATTTTTGTATAGAACCTTTTTTGTAGTAAATAAAATTGTCTACAAAACATAATATTTGTAAAATCGCTCTATCTTGCTTACTCTTTGAGATATTAATAAAAATGAAAATAAAGGAGGGAATTTTTGTTTAATTTTTTAACTATATCTCGAAAAGTAAGAGCCATACAATATTTATGTATATAACCTTTTTTGTTGGAAACAAAATTGTCTAAAAAACATAATATTTGTAAAATGGCTCTATCTTGCATACTTTTTTGAGATTTTTAAAAAAAAATTTAAAATAAAAGTGGGATTTTTTTTTTTATTTTTTTAATATATCTCGAAAAGTAAGTGAGATACAATATCTTTTCATATAACATTTTTTGTAGGAAATTAAATTGTCTACAAAACATAATATTTGTAAAATCGCTCTATCTTGCTTACTTTTTGAGATTTTAAAAAAAAATGTAAAAAAAGGTGGGACTTTGTTTTTTATTTTTTAAAAATATTTTGGAAAGTAAAAGAGATACAAAATCTTTGCATACAATCTTTTTTGTAGGAGACATAATTGTCTAGAAAACATAATATTTGTAAAATCGCTCTATCTTGCTTATTTTTTTTTGATATTTTAAAGAAAGTAAAAAAAAATGGGGAATTTGTTTTTTATTTTTTAAAAATATCTCGAAAAGTAATGGAAATAAAATATCTTTGTATATAACCTTTTTTGTAGGAAATAAAATTATCTACAAAACATAATATTTGTAAAATCGCTATATCTTGCTTACTTTTTGAGATATTTTACAAAATGTAAAAAGTGGTTGGAATTTGCTTTTTATTTTTTTAATATATCTCGAAAAGTAATGGAAATACTATATCTTTGTATATAACTTTTTTTGTAGTAAAAAAAATTGTCTACAAAATATAATATATGTAAAATCGATCTACCTTGCTTGGTTTTTGAGATATTTTACAAAATGTAAAAAAAGGTTGGAATTTGCTTTTAATTTTTTTAATGTATCTCGAAAAGTAAGGGAGATACAATAACTTTGTATACAATCTTTTTTGTAGGAAACAAAATTGTCTACAAAACATAATATTTGAAAATCGCTCTATCTTGCTTACTTTTTAGGATTTTTAAAAAAATTTAAAAAAAGGTAGGACTTTGTTTTTTATTTTTTAAAAATATCTCGGAAAGTAAGAGAGAAACAATATCTTTGCGTAAAATCTTTTTTTAGGAAACAAAATTTTCTAAAAAACATAATATTTTTAAAATCGCTCTTTCTTGATTGGTTTTTGAGATATTTTACAAAATGTAAAAAAAGGTGGGAATTTGTTTTTTATTTTTTTATTATATCTCGAAAAGTAATGAAAATAAAATATCTGTGTATATAACCTTTTTTGTCGGAAATAAAATTGTCTACAAAACATAATATTTGTAAAATCGCCCTATCTTGCTTACTTTTAGAGATATTTAAAAAAATGAAAAAAGGAGGGAATTT
Organism: Polistes dominula; assembly: GCF_049000335.1. Taxonomy (NCBI): domain Eukaryota; kingdom Metazoa; phylum Arthropoda; class Insecta; order Hymenoptera; family Vespidae; genus Polistes; species Polistes dominula. Next base: position 7,347 of record NW_028301112.1, on the reverse strand, counting down.
TTGTTTAATTTTTTAACTATATCTCGAAAAGTAAAAGCAATACAATATTTATGTATATAACATTTTTTGTTGAAAACAAAATTGTCTACAAAACATAATATTTGTAAAATCGCTATATCTTGCTTAATCTTGCTTACTTTTAGAGATATTTAAAAAAGTGAAAGAAAGGAGGGAATTTTTGTTTAGTTTTTTAACTATATCTCGAAAAGTAAGGGAAAAGCAATATTTTGTTATATAACCTTTTTTTGTAGTAAATAAAATTGTCTACAAAATATAATATTTGTAAAATCGCTCTTTCTTGCTTAGTTTTTGAGATATTTTACAAAAAGGTAAAAAAAGGTGGGAATTTGTTTTTTATTTTTTTAATATATCTCGAAAAGTAAGTGAGATACAATATCTTTGTATACAATCTTTTTTGTAGTAAATAAAATTGTCTACAAAACCTAATATTTGTAAAATCGCTCTATCTCGCTTACCTTTTAGATTTTTAAAAAAAATGTAAAAAAAGGTGGGACTTTGTTTTCTATTTTTAAAAAATATTTTGGAAAGTAAAAGAGATACAAAATCTTTGCATACAATCTTTTTTGTAGGAGACAAAATTGTCTACAAAACATAATATTTGTAAAATCGCTCTATCTTGCTTACTATAAGAGATATTTAAAAAAATGAAAAAATGGAGAGAATTTTTGTTTAATTTTTTAACTATATCTCGAAAAGTAAGGGAAAAACAATATCTTTGTATATAACCTTTTTTGTAATAAATAAAATTGTCTACAAAACATACTATTTATAAAATCGCTTTATCTTGCTTACTTTTAGAGATATTTAAAAAAATGAAAAAAAAGGGATGGAATTTTTGTTTAATTTTTTAACTATATCTCGAAAAGTAAGGGAAAAACAATATTTTTGCATATAACCTTTTTTGTAGGAGACAAAATTGTCTACAAAACATAATATTTGTAAAATCGCAATATCTTGCTTACTTTTTGAGATTTTAAAAAAAAATGTAAAAAATGGGGACTTTGTTTTTTAATTTTAAAAATATCTCGAAAAGTAATGGAAATACAAGATCTTTGAATCTAACCTTTTTTGTAGGAAATAAAATTGTCTACAAAACAAAATATTTGTAAAATCGCTTAATCATGCTTAGTTTTTGAGATATTTTAAAAAATGTAAAAAAATATGGGGAATTTGTTTTTTATTTTTTAATATATCTCGAAAAGTAATAGAAATACAATATCTTTGCAAATAACCTTTTTTGTAGGAAACAAAATTGCCTACAAAACATAATATTTGTAAAATCGCTCTATCTAGCTTCGGTTTTGAGATATTTTACAAAATGTAAAAAAAGGTGGGAAATGGTTTTCTATTTTTTTAATATATCTCGAAAAGTAAAGAAAATACAATATCTTTTGTATATTCTTTTTGGGAGAAAATAAAATTGTCTAGAGAACACAATATTTGTAAAATCGCTCTATCGTGCTTGTTTTTTGAGATATTTTACAAAATGTAAAAAAGGTGGGAAATGGTTTTCTAGTTTTTTAATATATCTCCAAAAGTACGGAAAATAAAATATCTTTGTATATAACCTTTTTTATAGGAAATAAAATTGTCTACAGAACACAATATTTGTAAAATCGCTCTATCTTTCTTACTTTTTGAGATATTTAAAAAAATGAATAAAAAGGACGGAATTTTTTGTGTAATTTTTTAACCATTTCTAGAAAAGTTAAGGAAATACAATATGTTTTTATATAACTTTTTTGTAGTAAATAAAATTGTCTACAAAACATAATAATTGTTAAATCGCTTTATCATGCTTAGTTTTTGAGATATTTAAAAAATGTAAAAAAAGAAGGAATTTTTTTGTTTCATTTTTTAACTATATTTCAAAAAGTAAGAGAAATACAATATTTTTGTATATAACTTTTTTGTAGTAAATAAAATGGTCTACAAAACATATTATTTGTAAATTCGCTTTATCTTGCTTTGTTTTTGATATATTTTACAAAAATGTAAAAAAAAGTGGGAATTTGTTTTTTATTTTTTTAATATATCTCGAAAAGTAATTCAGATGCAATATCTTTTATACAATCTTTTTTGTAGGAAAAAAAATTGTCAACAAAACATAATATTTGTAAAATCGCTCTATTTTGCTTGGTTTTTGAGATATTTTACAAAATGTAAAAAAAAAGGTGGGAATTTGTTTTTTATTTTTTTTAAATATATCTCGAAAAGTAATGGAAATACAACATCTATGTATATAACCTTTTTTGTAGGAGACAAAATTGTCTACCAAACATAATATTTGTAAAATTGCTCCATCTTGCTTACTTTTTGAGATATTTAAAAAAATGAAAAAAAGGAGGGAATTTTTGTTTAATTTTTTGACTATATCTCGAAATGTAAGAGCCATACAATATTTATGTATATAACCTTTTTTGTAGGAAACAAAATTGTCTACAAAACATAATATTTGTAAAATCGCTCTATCTTGCTTACTTTTAGAGATATTTAAAAAAATGAAAGAAAGGAGGGAATTTTTGTTTAGTTTTTTAACTATATCTCGAAAAGTAAGGGAAAAGCAATATTTTGTTATATAACCTTTTTCGTAGTAAATAAAATTGTCTACAAAATATAATATTTGTAAAATCGCTCTTTCTTGCTTGGTTTTTGAGATATTTTACAAAAGGTAAAAAAAGATGGGAATTTGTTTTTTATTTTTTTAATATATCTCGAAAAGTAAGTGAGATACAATATCTTTGTAAACAATGTTTTTTGTAGTAAATAAAATTGTCTACAAAACCTAATATTTGTAATATCGCTCTATCTTGCTTACTTTAAGAGATTTTTAAAAAAAAAATGTAAAAAAAGGTGGGACTTTGTTTTTTATTTTTTAAAAATATTTTGGAAAGTAAAAGAGATACAAACTCTTTGCATACAATCTTTTTTGTATTAGACATAAGTGTCTACAAAACATAATATTTGTAAAATCGCTCTATGTTGCTTACTTTTTTAGATATTTAAAAAAATGAAAAGAAAGGAGGGAATTTTTGTTTAATTTTTTTAACTATATCTCGAAAAGTAAGGGGAAAACAATATTTTTGTATATAACCTTTTTTGTAGTAAATAAAATTGTCTACAAAACATAATATTTGTAACATCGCTCTATCTTGCTTGGTTTTTGAAATATTTTACAAAATGTAAAAAAAGGTGGGAAACAGTTTTTATATTTTTTTAATATATCTCGAAATGTAAGGAAAATACAATATCTTTGTATATAACCATTTTTGTAGGAAATAAAATTGTCTACAGAAAACAATATTTGTTTAATCGCTCTATCTTGCTTACTTTTTGAGATATTTAAAAAAATGAAAAAAAGCAGGGAATTTATGTTTAATTTTTTAACTGTATCTCGAAAAGTAAGAAAAATACAATATTTTTGTAAATATCTTTTTTTGTAGTAAATAAAATTGTCTACAAAACCTAATATTTGTAAACTCGCTTTGTCTAGCTTGGTTTTTGATATTTTACAAAATGTAAGAAAAGTTGGAAATAGTTTTCTATTTATTTAATAAATCTCGAAAAGTAAGAAAAATACAATATCTTTGTATATTCCTTTTTTTGTAGGAAATAACATTGTCTACAGAACACAATATTTGTAAAATCGCTCTATCTTGCTTACTTTTAGAGATATTTAAAAAAATGAAAATAAGGGAGGAATTTTTTGTTTAATTTTTTAACTATATCTCGAAAAGTAAGGGAAACACAATATTTTTGTATATAACCTTTTTTGTAGTAAATAAAATTGTCTACAAAACCTAATATTTGTAAACTCGCTTTGTCTAGCATGGTTTTTGATATTTAACAAATTGTAAGAAAAAGTTGGAAATAGTTTTCTATTTATTTAATATATCTCGAAATGTAAGATAAATACAATATCTTTGTATATAACCTTTTTTGTAGGAAATAAAATTGTCTACAGAACACAATATTTGTAAAATCACTCTATCTTGCTTGGTTTCAGAGATATTTAAAAAAATGAAAAAAAGGGAGTGGAATTTTTGTTTATTTTTTTAACTATATCTCGAAAAGTAAGGGAAATACAATATTTTTGTATATAACTTTTATATAGTAAACAAAATTGTCTACAAAACCTAATATTTGTAAAATCGCTCTATCTTCCTTACTTTTTGAGATAATTAAAAAAAATGAAAAAAAAGAGGGAATTTTAATTTCAATTTTTTAACAATATCTCCAAAATTAGGGACATACAATATCTTTGTATACAAACTTTTTGGCAGAAACAAAATTTTCTACAAAACATAATATTTGTAAAGTCGCTCTATCTTGCTTACTTTTAGAGATATTTAAAAAAATGAAAAAAAAGAAGGAAATTTTTGTTTAATTTTTTAACTATATATCGAAAAGTAAAGGAAATACAATATCTTTGTATACAATCTTTTTTGTAGGAAACAAAAGTGTCTAAAAAACGTAATATTTGTAAAATCGCTTTATCTTGCTTGGTTTTTGAGATATTTTACAAAATGTAAAAAATGGTGGGAAATGGTTTTCTATTTTTTTAATATATCTCGAAAAGTAAGCTAAATACAATATCTTTGTATATAACATTTTTTCTAGGAAACATAATTGTCTACAAAACATAAAATTTGTAAAATCGCTCTATCTTGCTTACTTTTAGAGATATTTAAAAAAATGGAAAAAAAAGAAGGAAAAATTTGGTTAATTTTTTTACTATATCTCGAAAAGAAATGGAAAAACAATATTTTTTTATATAACCTTTTTTGTAGTAAATAAAATTGTCTACTAAACCTAATATTTGTAAAATTGCTCTATCTTGCTTACTTTTTGAAATTTAAAAAAAAAATGTAAACAAAGGTGGGACTTTGTTTTTTAATTTTTTAAAATATCTCGAAAACTAATGGAAATACAATATCTTTGTATATAACCTTTTTAGTAGGAAATAAAATTGTCTACAAAACAAAATATTTGTAAAATCGCTTTATCTTGCTTACATTTAGAGATATTTTAAAAAATGTAAAAAAAGAAGGGAATTTTTTTTTAATTTTTTAACTATATCTCGAAAAGTAAGAGCAATACAATATTTATGTTTATTACCTTTTTTGTAGGAGACAAAATTGCTTACAAAACATAATATTTGTAAAATCGCTCTATCTTGCTTGGTTTTTGAAATATTTTTACAAAATGTAAAAAAAGGTGGGAAATAGTTTCTATATTTTTTTAATATATCTCGAATTGTAAGGAAAATACAATATCTTTGTATATAACAATTTTTGAAGAAAACAAAATTGTCTACAGAAAACAATATTTGTATAATCGCTCTATCTTGCTTACTTTTTGAGATATTTAAAAAAATGGAAAAAAAGAAGGGAATTTATGTTTAATTTTTTAACTGTATCTTGAAAAGTAAGGGAAATACAATATTTTTTTGAATATCTTTTTTTGTAGTAAATAAAATTGTCTACAAAACATAATATTTGTAAAATAGCTTTATTATGCTTGGTTTTTGAGATATTTTGCAAAATGTAAATAAAGATGGGAATTTTTTTTTATTTTTTTAATATATATCGAAAAGTAAGGGAGATACAATATCTTTGTATATAACCTTTTTTGTAGGAAATAAAATTGTCTACAGAACACAATATCTGTAAAATCGCTCTATCTTGCTTGGTTTTAGAGATATTTTACAAAAATGTAAAAAAAGGTGGGAATTTGTTTTTTTATTTTTTTAATATATCTCAAAAAGTAGGTGAGTAACAATATCTTTGTAAACAATCTTTTTTGTAGGAAACAAAAGTGTCTACATAACATAATATTTGTAAAATCGCTATATCCTGCTTGGTTTTTGAGATATTTTACAAAATGTAAAAAAAGGTGGGAAATAGTTTTTATATTTTTTTAATATATCTCGAAAAGTAAGGAAAATACAATATCTTTGTATATAACCTTTTTTGTAGGAAATTAAATTATCAACAGAACACAATATTTGTAAATGTGCTCTATCTTGCCTACTTTTTGAGATATTTATAAAAATAAAAAAAAAGAAGGGAATATTTGTTTAATTTTTTAACTATATCTCGAAAAGAAATGGAAAAACAATATTTTTGCATATAACCTTTTTTGTAGTAAATAAAATTGTCTACAAAACATAATATTTGTAAAATAGCTTTATCTTGCTTGGTTTTTGAGATATTTTGCAAAATGTAAATAAAGATGGGAATTTTTTTTTTTTTTTTAATATATCTCGAAAAGTAAGGGAGATACAATATCTTTGTACTGTTACGTCTCGATAAGAGATTTCACGAGTGGCCGCTGTCACCAGTTCTTACTTGAGGAGTAAGAACGAATTTAGAGATTTCTCAACCGGTCACGACCCTACAGTCGTTTACTCGGATAAGAGAAAGAAAGTCAATGCCTGTTTTGGGTCAGCCTGCTTATCCAGTACTTTACCCGGGATAGGCTTCACTCGCGGATACCGGAGCGTCGGACGTCAATATGTCAAAGAAAACTCAACCCTGGATGTTAACCAAATCTTTAATCCTTACCTGGTTTCCGGTGCTGGCCAATGAGAGATACAATCCAAATATGTTGACTGAAATTGGCGTTTGAAGGAAGGGTGCAGTTGTTAAATCACAATCACAATGTAGAATAACAATATAGTATATTTTAAAATTTAAATTTAGATTTAAATTGTTACACAATAAACACCTTGTTGCACACACACACAATTATTATTGAACAATGTTAACGGAATATTAATTTGGTAACAAATAAAGGACTTAGGCTTGCAAAGATTTATGATAGCAATAATAACTAAGAATAAAATGTTCAAAGTCAATGACTAAGTTCTATTAAACAAGAGAGAGAGAACTTAGTAACAAAATTTAAATAAATTGATTGTAAATCAACCTAAGTTAAAAATACCAAGTTAATATTCATAAATCGTCGATAATCGAATAAGATCACACCAGGCAAATACCGTTCAACTCACGAACACACGATTTAGATATACGCAGTAGTAGATTAATATAATATTACTTAAAATCAAAACTAAACGAACATCAGACAAATTTAAGAAACGTACTCAATAATTATATAAGGTGGACTTTATAAGTACACTTGGAGTACTAGAACAAAACTTAAGACAAATTTTTGATTAGTACCAAATGATTATATGAGATGGACTTATAAATGGACTTAGAAAAATATTACAAAACTAGACTACTCTTAGACAAATCTTAGACACGTACTCAATTACTGTATATGGTGGACTTATAAATGAACTCAGAAAATTAGTACAAAACT